>NC_079214.1:72198036-72348036 GCF_029633865.1 Lampris incognitus
GAGGAAGAATAGACAATGGCACGTCGTCTTGATGAGTGTCCGTATGGAGGGACCAAGACAAGTCCTCAGTGATGTCAACACCGAGGAACTTGAAGCTACCAACCCTTTCCACTGGTGATTCGTTGATGTTTACGGGAACATGCACATCCCCCTGTTGTCTTCTGAAGTTCACAATTATCTCTTTGGTTTTGCTGATGCTGAAGGAGAGGTTGTTGTCCTGGCACCACCTTGCCAGGGCTTTCACCTCTTCCCTGTAGACCGTCTCATTACCGTCTTTGATGAGGCCAAGGATGGTGGTGTCATCAGCAAACTTGACAATGGAATTGAAGCTGTGGTGGGCCACACAGTCATGGATGAACAGGGAAAACAGGAGCGG
Organism: Lampris incognitus; assembly: GCF_029633865.1. NCBI lineage: Eukaryota > Metazoa > Chordata > Actinopteri > Lampriformes > Lampridae > Lampris > Lampris incognitus. The sequence continues at coordinate 72,198,413 of NC_079214.1, forward strand.
GCTTAAGCACACGGACCTGTGGGGCACTGGTGTTCAGGATCAATGAAGAGGAGGTGATGCTGCCCACTTTTACAACCTGGGGTCTGCTTGTCAGACAGTCAAGGATCCAGTTGCAGAGGTAGGTGTTGAGGCCCAGGTCCCTGAGCTTGGTGACAAGCTTTGAGACCACAATGGTGATGAACACTGAGCTTGTATCAATGAACAGCATTCTCACATATGTGCTGCTCTTGTCCAGATGAGAAAGGGTGGTATGCAAAGTGGTGACGATGGCATCATCGGTGGATCGGTTTGGACTGTAGGTGAACTGCAGTGGGTCCAGGATATCAGATAGGGATGAAGTGACATAGGTATAGCCGCTTGAAGCGCTTCATGATTACTGATGTGACTGCTATGGGGTGGTAGTCATTGAGGCAGGTTACCTTGGCTTTCTTGGGAACTGGCATGATGGTGGCCTTTTTGAAGCATATGGAGACCACAGACTGAGCCATAGAAATGTTGAATATGTCAGTGAACCCACCAGCCAGCTGGTCAGCAATAGGCTTTGAGAACCCACCGCGGAATGCCATCCAGACCAGGGGCCTCATGTATTGTTCTGGACTCTGTTAGTCATTGTTTAAGTTGAGACCTTTATTCTGTCGATGGACTTTTATTTTGAAGTACTTCCTTCGCGACCAGCAAATTGTAATCAGGAAGTGTTATACTGTCTTACCAGTGCATTGTGTGTGCCGCAAAAGGTTATCCGCCATCCTTGAGTCTTACGTTTTGATACACACAATGTTTGTAAGTATTTCAGTTTATGTGGCCTATATTTACTACAGCATTACAAAGTATATCCTATTCATTTTTGTTTTATCTGTAGTATGCTATGTATGTGCTAGCTTGCTATGTGTTAGCATGTTCCCTTTTGCTAGTCGTATGCTACGTTATACCTAATCTGTATATTGGCTAGTCTACAGCTCTTATTTCGTGCACCGAGGTACTCTTATTTGTACTTTTGATATGTCTTATGTGTTCATTTTGTGTACTTACTTTGTAGTACCTTCAATTTTGTAACTGCGGTGTTATATTGTGTTTGTATATTTCAGTTTCACCTTTTAGCAAGTAAACATCATAAACTTCACTCTGCCTCCTGAAATGATTGATTGCCGAAGAGTTTAGCTGACTGGATAGTTGGGTTATTGCTCAGATCCTCCGAGACCAGTACATGTATCAATTGTTACTATGGGCAAATTTATGAATATGCACCCATGGGATTTTTTAGCCCTGATGTTTGTCTCAGAGACCAGTGTAGAACCTGGGTAACCCCTGAATTTAGACACCGATTGTCTAACACTGATGTCTTTGCAGGCCTGGGTGATTGCTCATTGCAAGAGGTAGACAATAGATGTTAGGAGGAAGGAATTACAAATAACCATCATGCTTTGCCACTGACTGTCAGACAATCTTGAGGGCTAAAAAATCCCCTGGGTGTGTACGCACAGATTTGCCCATAGTAACGATTGATACATGAGGCCCAAGGGCTTTGTGGGAGATAACATTCTCAGCCACAGTCAGTGATACCGCGGTGTCAGTGCTGCAGGTATCTCTGCAGTGGGCTTGATGTTTGTGGCTACAAATAAAGCATAGAAGGCATTGAGCTCATCTGGGAGTGAGGTTATCGACTGTGGGGTACAGCTGGGTTTTCCCTTGGAGTCTGTGATTATCTGTAGGCCATAGTTTTCATGTGCATCCCAGGTTGGAGCCCTGACAGTAGGACTCTACTTTTTCTCTGTACTTCCTCTTGTCCTTCCTGAGGTTGCATCTGGACTTTCTGATTCAACCTTGTTTGGATTTCTTACCTGGATTATTGAGCATGCATAAAGACACTTGAACCAAGTAGTTCTGCTTTAGCTTTTGACAAATCTAAGTCCCTGACTAAGTCATTTAATTATGTCTGTGTTATCAGATGAGGATAACCAGGCATAAAGGGTTCAACATCTGGATCAGTGTTGTTTTACACATCTGGTTCATGTAGGACTGGGCGATATGGCCTTTTACTAATATCCCGATATTTTAGGCCATGTCACGATACACGATATATATCTCGATATTTTGCCTTAGCCTTGAATTAACACTTTGATGCACACAATCATGCCAGTATGGTGATTCTACGTGTCTACATTAAAACATTCTTGTTCATACTGCATTAATATATGCTGATTTAGAACATTCATTACTTACAACGTTACTGCGGAGGTTATCGCCTTCTGTATTGGACTATGTTGGTCGTATGGTGTTGTTCTGGCAGAAGAAGACGCCACACTCGGCTGCTTGCTTCGGCGCTTTCTTCGCTACGGCACCGGCCGGAGATGCGCTCGTGCGGAGTTTCAAGAACTCTTCGATTTCTAGCGCGTGGTTCTCAAATGGTGAAATAAATTCGTTGTGCTACCACCTTTTGTGGCGACGCTTTTGCGGCATACTTTACATATTACGTTTATTTGTTCCACGTCCTCTCTCTTGTACCCAAACCACCGCCAGACGATGGATCCTGCGTTGTTTTTCTTGGGAATTAATTCTCCCTCCTCCATTTGTCATAGCACGTGCTGCTGCCGCCGCTACCGGAGCTCTCTGCCGCGACATGCCGCCGGGCGTATGACGTTGCACGCACGACAGCATGTGACGTACGCAACTAGGTGCGCTTGTTTTATCTCTCTGTGCGGAGAGATGAGAAAGAGTGAGAAAAACCTGTAGTTCAATGCCCGCGACTAAAAGCAACTGCGTGACAATTGAACGTATACTTGAATATTCACCATATCGTCATTTTCTACATCCCACAGAGAGCAAGCCGCGATACATCCAGTATATTCGATATGTGGCCCAGCCCTAGGTTCATGCATTGTGGCAGCTTCATCTGCCTCATCTAGGATCCATGTCTCTGGTGGCTTGGGTACTGGCAAACTGTCATCATATGGCACCGGTCTCATGGCTGAAGGCAGATTGGGGTATTCAATAGATTCCTTATTTTTAGTAGAGAAGCCAGATGCATTGGTCAGACAGAAGTAACAGTCTGTCACGTGATCCCCCTGTTCTCGCAATATCATTGGGACTGCAAATGGCATTGACTTCTGAGTACCTCTGAGCCAAGCTCTCAGGTTGACTGCACATGTTGCACAGCAAATTTAAGGAGCCCAGGGTTTCTCTTGGTCATCAATTTTACATCCGAAGTAGAGCTCATAGGCTGTCTTCATAAGTGCAGTCATGGTGCGTCTCTGAGCCTTAAGTGTATACTCACCACAGATGTACCAGGATGTATCCAGCTGTTGCAAAACTGACGAGACATTTCTGCAGTTTTAAATCTCCCTGAAGACAATAAATCCTATTGTTAAGTATACTCACTATGCTGTTGCCTGAAGAACATGTGCATTGTGCTGGAATCTAAAAGTGAACTTTAATACAGTTTAGTAGCTTCAGGTATAATCTTTAATTTGGTACACTCAGTCAAACTTCCTGTGTAAATAGTAATGTCACTTCCTGGGAATTCAGTAAGTTCCTGTTGTTAATGTGTATGACAGCATACGATCAAAACGGTTTCAAGTTTAACAGAATCTTCTTTTCCTCTTTTCATAGCCCTTAACATGGCATTATCATTTCACTGTACTTTTCATCATTAAATTCCTGCCAAATACAACACCAGCCCGTTCCTTGGAGGACTTGATGTTGAGGATGTTGCTGTTTATTTCAATACTCAAGTGAACATTGAATGAGAACATACAGTGAAATGAGTTCACTGTATCCTGAAAATTGATCCAAAGTCTGTTGAAATTGAAAGAGCCCACCGCACTGGAAATGTGAAACAGAACTCTGGAAAAGCGAGATCAATGTAGTGAAGTTTCTGAGGTTCAAACTCAAAGAAATTATTCTTGCCAACGTGAGAGCTCACTGCCTTCATCATCAGGTCGAGTATCCTCAGATGAAACCTCGACTCGCCTCACCTCCAGAACACTGCAATTTATGTAAATGAGGACTTCTCTGAATTGCAGAGGAAGAAGAGAGGAGTCCTCATTCCAGCAATGAAACAAGCCAGGGAACAAGGAAATTATGCTGTCATCAACTATGACAGACTGGTAGTTACACAACAAAAGCTTCAGCAGATGACAGCAACCACACAGCACGAGTGAATCTGTGCCAGCAGGACCCCAATCCGTATGGTGACTACTTTTTAACATGTTTATCTCTCCCCCTACCAAAATACCATGACATCATCTCCACTCAAGTAATCCGACCCCCCCCCCCCTTTTCCTCCCCAATTACCCCACTCTTCCGAGCTGTCTCGGTCGCTGCTCCACCCCCTGTGCCGATCTGGGGAGGGCTGCAGACTACCACATGCTTCCTCCGATACATGTGGAGTCACCAGCCTCGTCTTTTCACCTGACAGTGAGGAGTTTCATCAGGGGGACGTAGCACGTGGGAGGATCACGCTATTCCCCCCAGTTCCCCCTTCTCCCCCGAACAGGCACCCTGATCAACCAGAGGAGGCGCTAGTGCAGCGACCAGGACACATACCCACATCTGGCTTCCCACCCGCAGACACGGCCAATTGTGTCTGTAGAAATACCCGACCAAGCCGGAGGTAACACGGGGATTCGAACTGGCGAACCCCATGTTGGTAGGCAACGGAATAGACCGCAGCACCACCCGGGCGTCACCAGTTGTCAGTTTTACGATAAATCTGACAACTTTTACCAAAAATGTCCGACATCAGTCTCTTGCTTGCTACACGCAAACACATACGATTAAGGAAATGGACCGTTAATAGACCACTTCCCCAACACTTTCCAACAATGCCATAGTGAATTTGGGTTCTCCTCAACATCGAACATTTTGTATAATGACCCTTACACAAACGGTTTTGCTCAACTGAAACCACGTGATTACTACCGTCAGAACGAATTTAAATCCTCTGCTGACCTCCAAAAAAATCAAGTGACTTTTTCCTTCCTCATATTGTTTGTAGCCTGCCAAAAAACTATGATACTTGACGCCTTTGTTTGACCAACCTCAACTTCTCTATTAATGTAACAGAGCTAACTGAAACCTGGTTGACTAAAGACAATGCTTATTTCTACAAATTTGACAACTATAAGCGTATACTATACAGATGCAGAGAAGATCAAATGGGAGAGGTGTCTCCTCATATCTCAACCCTGGCCACAAAGACAGATATGCTGTTGGAAAGTACTTCACCCGTTCTGCCGAGGCTGTGATTGTTATAGCGTGTATCTATAGACCACTGGGCTCTAGTTTGTCTGTATTCAATACTAACCAAATGTTATGAGATTATTTTAGAGACGGGAAAAACTGTTATCTAATTGGTGATTTCAATACCAATATTGTAAACTATAAGACCGATTACACTGGACAACACATTTTTTCAAATGTTTTGCTTGCTGAAAAAAAAGAGCGATTATGATAGACAATTTCAAGCTGAAACACTAATTTCAGATTTGCTGTATCACAGGAATTTGAAGAAACATTAAAATAACTTTTATTGAATTTAACATGTTTTTAATCGCATAATGATGCTGACACATTGTGTTAGTTCAACTGAGCTTAAAATGTTTTGCAGCTGATTTTTGTTTGTACTCAGCATCTGCTGTCTCTCATGTCAGTGTCCAAACATAGTCGGCCAGCATCAATGGGTTCCAGTTGCCCTGATGCCTCTTTTCCATGGTTGCAATGTCCTGGTGAAACCTTTCACCATGTCTCTCACTGACTGCACCAAGACCAGCAGGGAAGAAGTCCAAATGTGAAAAGAATGTTGCACTTCATGGTTTTGTATGGCTAGTTCACCATTGGCTTTAGGTATCAAGATAAAGGGATAACTGCCTCATATTGTCAGTTAAGTTTGTAGTTTGGCACCTTTTGGACTAATTGTTGGTTCCTACCTATAATATAGTGGTCCTAGAGGTGGAACTAATTTCTGCCACTCCAGTGTTCCGCACGTAAATAATAAAACCAAACAGCTTGCAAGCAAAACGCAAAAAGCGCCAAAATAACAATGGCAAGACTTCAGAAAAGAACAAGGACGAAGCAAACAAGAGTTAGCCCCTCTTAAGCAGTAAGCAGCTTATGAGGTATGCTTGAGTTTAAGTTCATTTCGTTGTGTTTAATGCGTAATTTACGTGGTATGCTATAAATGTGTCAGCTCAATATGCTACCAATTGTATTGCTTTGGGGTAATTAAGAATTGTGAATACAAGACATCTACACTACCGTTCAAAAGTTTGGGATCACCCAAACAATTTCGTGTTTTCCATGAAAAGTCACACTTATTCACCACCATATGTTGTGAAATGAATAGAAAATAGAGTCAAGACATTGACAAGGTTAGAAATAATGATTTGTATTTGAAATAAGATTTTTTTTACATCAAACTTTGCTTTCGTCAAAGAATCCTCCATTTGCAGCAATTACAGCATTGCAGACCTTTGGCATTCTAGCTGTTAATTTGTTGAGGTAATCTGGAGAAATTGCACCCCACGCTTCCAGAAGCAGCTCCCACAAGTTGGATTGGTTGGATGGGCACTTCTTTGAGCAGATTGAGTTTCTGGAGCATCACATTTGTGGGGTCAATTAAACGCTCAAAATGGCCAGAAAAAGAGAACTTTCATCTGAAACTCGACAGTCTATTCTTGTTCTTAGAAATGAAGGCTATTCCATGCGAGAAATTGCTAAGAAATTGAAGATTTCCTACACCGGTGTGTACTACTCCCTTCAGAGGACAGCACAAACAGGCTCTAACAGGTACTATTTAATGAAGATGCCAGTTGGGGACCTGTGAGGCGTCTGTTTCTCAAACTAGAGACTCTAATGTACTTATCTTCTTGCTCAGTTGTGCAACGCGGCCTCCCACTTCTTTTTCTACTCTGGTTAGAGCCTGTTTGTGCTGTCCTCTGAAGGGAGTAGTACACACCGGTGTAGGAAATCTTCAATTTCTTAGCAATTTCTCGCATGGAATAGCCTTCATTTCTAAGAACAAGAATAGACTGTCGAGTTTCAGATGAAAGTTCTCTTTTTCTGGCCATTTTGAGCGTTTAATTGACCCCACAAATGTGATGCTCCAGAAACTCAATCTGCTCAAAGAAGTGCCCATCCAACCAATCCAACTTGTGGGAGCTGCTTCTGGAAGCGTGGGGTGCAATTTCTCCAGATTACCTCAACAAATTAACAGCTAGAATGCCAAAGGTCTGCAATGCTGTAATTGCTGCAAATGGAGGATTCTTTGACGAAAGCAAAGTTTGATGTAAAAAAAATCTTATTTCAAATACAAATCATTATTTCTAACCTTGTCAATGTCTTGACTCTATTTTCTATTCATTTCACAACATATGGTGGTGAATAAGTGTGACTTTTCATGGAAAACACAAAATTGTTTGGGTGATCCCAAACTTTTGAACGGTAGTGTATATATAAAGCAAGAGTGTATATTTGTACGTTCGCTTAAAACTCCAGAAACGCTCATTATAGAACAAAAAGAAAGGTATCTTTAGAATCAGCACTTTCCAAGGATTGCACTGTTCAAAAAATATTTCAAAAACCAAGTAAATATTTTTTGGTTTATTTGCGAAATTGAGTTTATTTTGTGGTGATTTGCGGCGGCGGCCAAGAGTGTATGTTTGTATGTTTGCTTAAAACTCCAGAAATATTAATTGTAGAACAAAAAGAAAGGCATCTTTAGAATCAGCACTTTCCAATGACTGCACAGTTCAAAAATATTAAAAAAAACACACAAGTAAAAATGTGATTTATTTGCGAAATTTAGTTTATTTTGTGGCGGTCCCTATGGGAGATTTTGGACTGACATGTTAGACAGCACTCTCCACTACTGTCACCAAAACACCAAATGAGGGAATATCTTTTGGAAGCATGGTGTCCCATCCCTCCCATAGAGTTTGTGGTAGCCCACCACCTTACTAAGACACATTGTTAGTTTCTCCTTTAATTTGTCACCCGTCTGTATATGCATATATATATATTATTCTACTAGGATAAAGGGGCTTATGGCAGTTCTTACATCTGAGCCCCTAGTGACAGACTTGCACCCCTGCTCAAGTCACTCGTGCGGTATAGGCCAACAATGACGACATACTGTACATCAAGAAGAAGAGTTTAGAGACTTTGGATTTGAAACCTCTTTAGCATTTACATCTTCCATAGCTCAGACTAAGTCATTTTTACTGATGATTTGGTGTGGTGAGTCACAGACATGAGAAATATGACACAGAAATGAGGAAGAACTGTTTGACAATAAGCCTATTCATGCATTTACTAGGAACACAATTGGAATTTGCCCCTGGCAGCTAACCTCAACAAAAAGCTATTTTACTCACAGGTGCTGCTTCTCTCTAGAGAATGGATGAGACAATGGCTTCACACTCTGTGGCCTGTTGGCTTCTATGTTGGGGTGGAGTGGAGCTGTGATTTTGTGGATAAACAGTCTGATCTTCTCCACGACATTGCTGCCTTGTTTCACCTCGTACACCTGAAGGATCATAATTAGTGGCAAGAGAAGTTTATGTGGCATTTGAGCAACTCTTATTAAACATACTCAAATATAATACCAAAGGTGGTTATGCTGCATGAACTGAACCTATCAAAGCAAAATTGTTTTACTTATAGAGTAACAATATTTCCTTTGTGAATATAGAGGTACTTATAAGGGTAGCAAATACAGTGTGACTACTCATGCATTTTGCAAATACAATGGAATCAAATTCTATGTTCACTAGAAAGTTCACTGCAAAATCAGTGTAGACATTCAGTGGGAGCATGTGATTATTGTGACATCAGTTAAATGTAAAAGACAGGACAGTGAAATATCAGTATTAACACTGTTGGTCAGTTTACATTCTTGAACCATGTGCCATCTAACATGGCCTCAACGCTAATGAAAAAAAAGAAGAAGAAAGAAACATGGCATTTGATATCTATATGCAAACTGCTTTTTAAAAACGTCCATGTTAATGATGAATGCCCAAGATATTGAGTTGAAATTTGGAGCATACCTTCTTGGTGGGCATTTTGAGCTTCATAAACTCAGCCTCTCGACAAAGTACTTTCCAGGGTGCATGAATCTTCACAAAGCCTATTCCAGGGATCCTATTCTGGAATAGAGATGAAGGGTTGTATGTTAAAAACAGATTAAAATTATGTACCTTGCTATGCAGGACGGCTTTGCTATATTGTCTGAGTGGCTTCAGAAAGTTTTCAGACCCCTTCGCTTTTTGTACACTTTGTTGCATTGTAGATTTCAATCTCACACACCTTATTGTACACTTTATTGCATTGTAGATTTCAATAGGAGGTGGCGTGTATTGGGTCACATGTCCTACTTGCTAAAAGGAATACAAAGCGGTACGGTGGCCTCTCGCTTCCTGGTGTAGTGATCGCTGCGGGTCCATCAGGAAGCAGCACCTTCTCGTGGTACCTCCTGTTTTCACAAAGTCTGCTGCGGGGGGTGACCGGGTTCCCGGCAGTATAACCGGGTGGGTCGATTGGACTCGTTAGCCTTGGTTGGCAGGCAATCTAGGAGAAGGACAACTCTGATTTCAAACCCGGGTAGATGAAGCTCGTTAGCCTGTCGGGCAGTTCATCTAGAAGGGCAACTCTGATTTAAAATCTCCGCTGCCTTGTGGGTATACCCGTCTACAGGAAAGGCTTCAGGAAGAAACCCTGAGGAAAAATCTGCATCCGTCTCCATTGCCAGTTGTCTCGCTAGTCTTGCCACTGGTAGTAGGTGGTCTTGGATGAGAGACTGGGGTTGATGATGCGCAACTCTTCCTCACTTTAATCATTGCCCAAGTCATCAGTCATCCATCACAGGATGACTAGATGGTCCTCGTCGCTGAGACAGACGAATAACAACAGATTTCAATCAATCAATTTTATTGAGAATGTTAAAAAAACAATAAAAATAAACAAAATCATCAGCAACATATAAGTGACAAATAAGCAACTCAATATCAATCCTGCTCGAAAGGGACAAGAAGTTGAGAACTTTTCTAGTCCTGCCCCCTTACAGTTTTCATGCATTGAAAATAGAAATAGAAATCGCATTGCTCAGCCTCCCTGGGAAAGTCTACTCTAGGGTGCTGGAAAGGAGGCTCTGACTGACTGTCGAACCTCGGATGCAGAAGGAACAATGCGGACTCCATCCTGGCCGTGGAACAACGGGCCAACACTTGACCCTTGTGGAAGTGCTGATATGAGGGATGCATGGGAGTTTGACCAGCCAGTCTACATGTGTTTTGTGGACTTGGAGAAGGCTTACGACCGTGTACCCAGGGGTACTCTGTGGGGGGTACTGCGGGATTATGGGGTACTGGGCCAGTTGCTACAAGCCATCTGGTCCTTGTATAACCAAAGTGCGAGCTGTGTCCGCATATTCGTCACAGAGTCAAACACATTTTCAGTGGGTGTTGGACTCCGCCAAGGTTGTCCCTTGTCTCCGATTCTGTTTGTGATATTCATGGACAGGATCTCAAGGCGCAGCCAAGGTGAGGAGTGTTTCCGTTTTGGGAACCTCAGAATTGCATCTCTGCTCTTCGCAGATGATGTGGTTTTGCTGGTTTCATCAGAACGCGACCTTCAGTGTGCACTGGGGCGGTTTGCAGCTGTGTGAAATGGCCAGGACCTCAGCACCTCCAAGTCTGAGGCCATGGTTCTCTACCTGAAAATAGTGGATTGCTCCCTCCAGGTTGGGGATGAGTGTTTAAGTATCTCGGGGTCTTGTTCACGAGTGAGGGCATTGCGACCCGACCCCGGAGAAGCGGCTGAGATGAGCTAATAGAAAATGAAAGTTCAATTTACAGCCATCAGTGTCCTTGATATCTATTTCAGTCAATTCAAACTAAACAACCCATTTGGAGGGGAAAAAACAAACTGGTCCATCTCATAACGGTTCAGTATTTTGTTTCTGAAGAGTGTTTTTAGTTTAGATAAAGTACCACATGTTTTCAGCTCATCACTGCAGCTATTCCACAAACAAACTCCCTTGGTTATAACACAGTCATGTTTTGCATCTGTCCTTCTTGGTGTTTTGTTTTTTTTTTGAATATACAGGTTCCTCTCAAATTGTTTGTACTTCCTCTCAGTTGGCACAACTCTTGGATAATAATAGGTAATTGCTGATTCATTACTCTGTACGTAATTTCAACAGTTTTAAAATCATCAAATCTTAGCGTTTTTAGTTTGATAAATACTGGATGTGTTGGTTCTCTGTAAGTGGTTTTTATTTACAAATCATATAGCTCTTTTTGGAGGTTGTAAATTGGATCCGAGTTTGTTTTTGTGTGTTCCCCCACACTTCCACACAGTATGTAATTTATGGGAGAATGAAAGAATAGTACAATGTACGTATGTAGGGAAGCTTGATTGTGTAGATCCTTGACTTTGTCCGGTTTGCAGTATTTAATTTTGAACTCATAAAATTGCCATGTTTCCCCATCAATCTAGACTCAATTACCCATAATGACAAAAGTTAAAACGTGATTTGAAAAGTTTTTGTAAATTTATCAAAAATTAAAAACAAATCTCTGAAAGAGGGCAGTCATATACCTTTTACTCAAGAATGGCTTCTGTCTAGCCACTCTACCATAAATGTGTGATTGATGGAGTGCTGCCAAGATGGTCATACTTCCGGCAGGTTCTCCAACAGCCTCCATATTACAATTACTGAGGCTCCTGAAAATACTCAAAGCTTCAGAAGTGGTTTTATATGCTTGCCCTCCTCTATGCCTCACCCTAATTTTATCGCAGAGGTCTACAGAGAACTCCTTGGACTTCATGGCTTGGTTTTTGGACTGACATGCAACGCGAATTGTGGGACCTTATATACACAGGTGTGTGCCTTTCTAAACGATGTCCAATCAATTCAATTTGCTACAGGTGGACCCCCAACAAGTTCTAGACACATCTCAAGGACAATAAAAGCAAACAGGATGCACTTGACCACAGTTTGAAGTGCCAAAGCAAAAGGGCTGAATATTTACTTAAATGAGCGATTTCAATTTTTGATTTTTAATAAATGTGCAAAAATGTCTAAACGTGGGGTTAATTAAAGGGGTGGAACCTCTCAATGTAACGCCCAAATATCTGCTTAAACCAGAGGCAGTAACAGGTATAACACCAGTGTTTAGCAGTCTGCTGACAGCAGGAGTCATTATCCCATGTGGTCATTCACCAGTGAGGACGCCTATCTTTCCAGTTAAAAAAACATAAGGCCAGAGACTCAGCCAGCAGAGTGGCGATTCGTGCCAGATTTACAAGCAGTGAACGCAGCAGTGCACGCACGGGCACCTGTCGTGCCTAATCCACATACACTACTTTCACAGGTCCCGCCTGGTAGTATGTTTCTCTGTAATCGATTTGGCTAACGCATTCTTCAGTGTTCCAGTCCATCCAGACTATCAGCATTGATTTGCTTTAGGTTTCAGGGCAAGACATTTTTTTTAAAGAACTTTATTAACAAAAGTGTACAAAAATAGTTTTCAACAATGTCAATCAACACTAGTCACATTATCAAATGTATACAACATTAACACATATATTATCATAAACATTAACATAAATACGCCAGGGGGATTGTATAAAGTAAAACAAATAAATTACATATTTAACTAAATATTTTGTAAATCATAAAGTGCTTATATGTTTTTACAGCTTTTTTATTTTCACTATCAGATATTGATGAAATATATTGTTTGATATACGCAGACAGCTCAGGAAAATTAGGTTTCTTGCTAGAGAATTTAGATCTGTGAATATAAAATTTTGTTAAGATAATTAGCAAATTGATTAAATAATACGGAGAATCGAGGTTCCTATCAAATTCAGTATATCCAAACAGTACATTTTTCCAACTCAGGGTGAAATGAGGGTAAACATGATCAATAATCAAACGAGACAACCTACTCCACAGTTGTTTAGTGTGTGGGCAAGACCAAAATAAATGAACCCATGTTTCATTAAACAAACCACAGAGAGAACAACTCACATCAATGTCCTTCTTAAGTCTCTGCAAATATTGATTAGTTGGATAGAATCTATGAATAATTTTGAAAGATATTTCTTTTACTTTATTAGTCAAGAGGAACTTATGAGGTAAAAGCCAAATTTTTTCCTAAACAATTTTTTCACCAACAAAGGCAGACCAATAAGGTAAGGCAGAGGGTGAGCAAATAATATCTTGTTGAAACATTTGACGAATAATCTTGTTTTTGTTCTTGGTGTTCCATGAAAAGCTTGCTTTCCCAACAGTTGTTTCAGTTCCATCTACTGATATAGGGAGATTAACATTCACATTAACACCTTTGAAAATTGAAACAATACCAGAGGGAACAGCATCAAAAACAATAGAACATTCTTTAGGTGTAACAGGGAATCTATAATGTTGAATGAATTCAACATAATTGTAAAGTTGCCCATTTTGGTTAAACAACTGACTAATCAAAAGAATATTGTTGTCAAACCACTGTTTGAAAAAGATAGATTTGTTTTTATACAGCAAATATCTATTATTCCAAATAAAAAACCTGTGAGGAGAAAAGTTGTGTTTGTAAATTAGACACCATGCCAGTAACATTTGTTTGTGGAACGAAGAAAGTTTGAGGGGAATTTTGTCAATGTTATAGTTACATACAGGCAAAAATTTAAGACCACCAATTGAAGAAAAGACAAAATGGGGAATGAAATTCCAAAGAGAAGATGGACATATAAGGTAACGTCTGATCCAATTTATTTTAAAGGTGTAATTTAGTGTGGAAAAGTCTAAAAAATTAAGGCCACCATTATTGTATTCGCTCATTAGAACAGATTTCCGAAGATAATGGGTGCGGTTTTTCCATAAAAAATCAAATAATATTTTATCTATTGTTTTGCATATATGACTATCTATACCTAATGACAGTGCAGCATATGTTAATCTTGATATTCCTTCAGCCTTTGAGAGGAGAATTCGGCCCCTTAAAGATAAGTCACGTAAGAGCCACAGATTGAATTTTTGTTTAGTTTTGTTCGTTACTGGATTGAAGTTAGTGTTACATCTTTGGGATTCATTTTTATCTATAATGATACCTAAATAACTAACCGAATTTTTAACTTGAATATTGGAAATTGACTCAACACAACAATCTTTGATAGCTAATAATTCACATTTTTTAAGATTTAAACGAAGGCCCGAAGCTTTAGTAAATTGTTCTATAATATTAATAGCTAAAGGTACTTGGGAGCTGTCTTTTAGAAATAAAGTGTTGTCACCCGCTAGTTGACTAATTACAATAGTTCTATCAGCAATAGAAACACCTTTCAGATTACTACCCTTAATATGGTCACATAAAAGTTGGGCAGCGAGTAGAAATAAATATGGCGATATCGGGCAACCTTGACGAACGCCACGTTTGACCGAGAAACCTGGAAGACGACCCATATTTAAGCTTGATTGAACAGTTGGCATTATTGTAAAGGGTTTTAATTGTATTGCAAAAAAAGTTTCCAAAACCAAATTTCTTTAACGAATGAAAGAGAAAAGTATGTTCCACAGTGTCAAAGGCTTTAAAGAAGTCTAAGAAAAGCAAAAAGCTGTTATCAAAAATGAGGTGTGAGTAATCAAGTATATCTAAAACCAGTCTAATATTGTTGGTGATGTGTCTATTAGGCATGAATCCTGATTGTGCTTCATCAATTATGGAATCTAGAACTTTCTTGATTCTTCTACCAAGAATCATGGCCAATATTTTATAGTCCTTATTTAGAAGAGAGATTGGGCGCCAGTTGTCAATATAAAGCGGATCTTTGTGTGGTTTAGGAATTAATGTAATTAAACCTTGAGTCATACTTGCAGGTAAACAACTGGATGATAGGCTTTCATTAAACACTTGTAGAAGAAATGGTGCCATTTGCTGTGAAAACAATTTATAGAATTCAGAAGATAAGCCATCTGTTCCCGGAGATTTGTTATCCTTTAAAGAATTAATACAGTTGCTAACCTCTGTTAGTGATAAGGGGAGATCACAAAGATCTCTTTCAGAGTCTTTAAGTCGAGAGGTATGCTGTAGTGAATTCAGGAACGTTTGAGTATTATCTTCAGAGTATTCAGATGTGTACAGGTTTTTATAAAAAGTAGAACAAAAATCAGATATTAGTTTTGGGTCATCTGTTATATTATCATTAATTTTTAGTTCGTTAATGGTATTAATTTTTGCACGATATTTTTCTAGTTTGAAAAAATATGCAGAGTTCTGTTCACCCTTTTCTAGTCATTGTGTCCGCGATCTAATAAACGCTCCTTCTGCCCTTCTTTTATAGATCACATCAAGTTTCTCTTGTGACTCATACAATTTAATTTTGTCTTCTTTTGTTAAGGCGACTGGTGAAATTTGAGAAAGTAAAGAAATATCTGTGATAATGTTCTGTTTTTCTAATTTCCTAATTTTGGCAAGATTACTTCCGTAAGTCCTAAAATATTTCGCTGATTCATACTTAAATAGCTCCCAGTTTAATTTGAATGAATTATTTATTTTTGCCTTATCAAAGTAAAGCGTTATCAATTGTGAAATTTTCATTTTAACTTCTTCATATTTAAGAAGAGAGTTGTTCAATTTCCAATATTTGGCTTTGCAGCTTTTATCAGAGGGAAACAGATTAATTGATATGTAGATAGCCTTATGATCACTTAAGGGTCAAGGGATAAAATTTACTGTGATATCTTGTTCGTTAAAATGTTTGGAAACTAACCAAAAATCTAAACGAGAAAGCCTTGTGTTTCCTTTGTTCTTCCAAGTGAACGTTACCGTATCTGGGGATTTGACTCTCCATATGTCTACTAAATCATATCTTTCTATAAAAGATTTAATAAAATTGTTTCTGTTATTATCTTGTGTAGGTGGCCATCTATCTATAAATGGATTCAAAGTTACATTAAAGTCTCCTCCAATTATTATTTGGGAATTTGGAAATTTAGTGAGCCAATGTTTAAGTCTATTCTCTATGACAGTAAATAATTGAGAATTTTCTAAATTAGAGTTGTATCCATACATATTAACAACAATCAAAATAATTGTATTATAACTGACAATTTGACAGATAAAATGTCCTTTAGGATCTGTGTCTGTGTGTAGGATGTTACCGTTATATCTATGTTTCATGGTTAAGACACCCGCTGATCTTTCTGAGCTGTGAGAAAACCACAAATCGTTACCCCATTGGGCTCTCCAAAAATTCACATCACTTGCAATTGAGTGAGATTCTTGACAGAAACAAAAATCTGTATCAAACTGTTTCGAAAATAAAAATAATGCTTTACGTTTTGTAACATTCCTTAGCCCCCTGGCTAGGATAAGATAACTTACGAAATAATACTGAACAAGTAGTTATGACCTGGTACGCTGAGCATTAGTTGCACTTGGAACAGTCAACATAGTAGGTGACAATATAATATAAATTGAGCAAAATAAGGGTGCCCTACATATTTTAAACCACTTAGTTTTTCAAGCTGTTGTCTATAAAAAATCAGTAGGGTAAAACATTGTAAGAAATATTGTAAGAAAAGAATGCAAACTAAATGAGAGTTCAAGTAGGCTCAGTTCTCCCTGTGATGAAAAGTCTAACAGCACACCAGTTTAGAGAGTCAGGAGACTGAGCTTTGTTGGACCTGCAAGCCATGAAAAAGACTCAGTTGAAATCAGTCATGTTTACCTCAGGTCATTTCCTGTCCATTGATGAAGGCTCGTGCACCTACATAATATGCAGGTTTCCCCTCACTTCGTGCCCTCTGCACCGTGGGCCACATGTTCAGCCTTGCCTCCCTGACCAGTTGAGAGAGATCTCCAGCAAAACGAAGCCTGTTGTCACGCAGGAAGGAATGATGTTTTGCTGACTTCCACACAGCATCTCTGTAGGACCTCAGGGAGAATCGGATGATGATGATGGCTCTTGGAGTGGAGCGGCTTTGTGATGGTTTTCCAAGACGATGGGCAACATCGATAACATCTGAGAGCTTGTTCTTTTCCTCAGGAAGGATATTCTGGCGGCAAACCTCTAAAGCTTTTTCTTTCACATGTTCGGTTGAGTTTTCAGCAACGCCATAAAGCTTCAGGTTCCACCGTCTTGAGTAGGACTCCGGCTCTCACACACGTGTTGGAAGACTGGCAGCAGCTTTGCGCTCTTCCTCTTTTAAGACGAGCTTCAACATTTGACACTTTCTTCTGTGTGTCTTTTACTTCACTGCATGCAAAGTCTATTGGTTTTTCATCCCTTCTATCTTCCGTGTATTTCCGTCGATTTTCAGAGTTTTCACTCACCAGCCTTTCAATAGAGTCGGCTCGCTCATTTATGAGTTTGGACAGTATGGAGATGACGTCATTATCTTGGGACGCGGACTCTTTAGTCTCATAAGGAGCTTTCTTTGCAGTAGGGGACTTGCATGGAGTCCCAGGTAGCGGAGGAGATTCTTCTTCTGCCATAGTGAGCGGAGGAGATTCTTCTTCTGCCATAGTGAGCGGAAGAGGTTCTTCTTCTGCCATAGTGAGCGTTACTGCTTCTACGGAGCGGGCGTAATCATGGCATTGTGGTGGACACGTATTGGGGACAGAATTCAACCCAGGAACTAAGGGTTAAGTCATGGTTGCCCTGGCAGGTTAACGCAGGGTTAAGTTATGGTTGTCCAGCCAGTTTTCTGATTATTCTTGCCACCTCCGCTCAGTCGAGCTGTGGTTTGGTTGCTCTCTGATTTACCGTGGATTAAAGAAAGTTGCCTACACGGCTAAAGTGTGAACCTACGGTCTTCTCCGTTCCTTCGGCTCTACACTGGTGACCCCGACGTCGGTTTTCGGATAAGTTTTCTGAAACCACACACATTATGGCTACGAACGCCGTTGCAATTAAACTGCCGGAGTTTTGGGAGTCTTCCGCGGCTACATGGTTCGCGCAGGCTGAGGCACAGTTCGCGCTCAGAGACATAACAGCAGACGAGACCAGGTACTACTACGTATTGGCAGCGCTGGGGGGCGCTACGGCTTCCAGGATAAGCGGTTTCATAACCAACCCACCGGCCGATGGTAAATACGCCGCACTTAAACATCTCCTCCTTGAAACTTTTGAACTGTCAACAACGGAGAGAGCACGTCGCCTCTTCGCAATTCAGGGCTTGGGAGATGGCAAACCATCGGAGCTAATGAGCAGGATGTTAAACCTACTGGGTCAAGAAAAGCCATGTTTCCTGTTTATGGAGCTGTTTCTGCGCAACATGCCGCCCCACGTCCAGACTGCGCTCGCTAACTCCACCATCACTGATCCCCGTGAGCTGGCAAAGGAGGCTGACCGATTCTTCGTCGCTACACAACGTTCCTCCCATGCCGGGGTGCTGGCTCCTACCTTCACTGGCCCCCCGCCGACATCGCGGGCGTGGCCCGACGGTGGCGCCACAGCATCAGACCGCTACAAGCCCTCTGGACTCTGTATGTACCACGCTCGATTTGGTGCGAAAGCTAAACGGTGCCGTTCCCCCTGCAACTACAGGCCGACGGGAAACGAGAGGGCCAACACTCAGTAGTGGCCATGAGTGTTGGCGATACGAGCAGGCTACTCTTCATCCTCGACACCATCTCCGGTCGGCGATTTCTTTGTGACACGGGCGCACAGAGAAGCGTGCTCCCTGCTACTGACGTCGACATCATGGGCGGGGAGCGGGGCCCCCAGTTGGCGACGGCTGACGGCAGCCCTATCCACACCTACGGCGTGCGGTCTGTAGAACTGTGTTTTGGTGGACAACGTTTCACGTGGGAGTTCGTCATGGCCAATGTAACGCTTCCCCTCCTCGGAGCTGATTTTTTGTGCGCTTACGGTTTGCTAGTGGACATTCAGAACAGCCGTCTGGTCGATGCCTTAACCTTCTCCTCCTTCGCATGTACGCGGAGGGAAGCGGCCTATGCAGGTCTAGCCAACTCTCTCTCAGAGGCAGACAAGTTCACCCGCCTCCTCGCTGAGTTCCCTGACCTCACCCAGCCTACCTTCTCTGCACCCACCGCTAAGCATGGGGTGGAGCATCACATTGCTACGAAGGGGCCCCCGGTCTACACCAGAGCCAGGCGTCTCGACCCCGCCAAACTCGCCATTGCCAAGTCTGAGTTCGAGCACCTGGAACGCATGGGGATCATCCGCCGCTCTGACAGCCCGTGGGCGTCCCCACTCCACATCGTCGCTAAGCCTGATGGAGGTTGGCGCCCATGCGGGGACTACCGCCGACTAAATGACGCCACCACGCCCGACCGCTATCCTGTCCCGCATATCCAGGACTTTTCTGCAAACCTGTCTGGCAAATGCGTCTTCTCAAAAGTCGACCTGGTCCGTGGTTATCATCAAGTTCCCGTGCACCCCTCAGACATCCCCAAGACAGCGGTGACTACCCCATTCGGCCTATTTGAATTCCTACGAATGCCATTTGGACTCAAAAACGCGGCCCAGTCCTTTCAGCGGCTGATGGATTCAGTGCTCCGTGGCCTTCCTTTCCTCTTCGTCTATTTGGACGACATACTCATCGCCAGCGCCTCCAAGGAAGAACACCTGTCCCATCTTCATGCCCTCTTCACACGCCTCAGCCAGCATGGGCTGATCGTCAACCCGGCGAAGTGCCGGTTCGGGCTGACAGCCATTGATTTCCTCGGGCATCGCATCACTGGGGACGGGGCAGTCCCCCTGCCCTCAAAGGTGGAAGCGGTGGCGGCCTTTCCGCGCCCCCAAACAGCTCGTGCGCTCAGGGAGTTCATCGGGATGGTGACATTCTACCACCGCTTCATTCCCCGAGCCGCCTTTATCATCCGGCCACTGTACGAGGCGCTGAAAGGCATGTCCCCCAACCAGGCGGTCGACTGGACAGCAGAGCGGGACCGTGCGTTCACCGAGACTAAAGCTGCGCTCTCCCAGGCTACCCTGCTAGCGCATCCTTCACCTACAGCGCCTATTTCCATAACCACGGATGCATCGGACTATGCTGTTGGTGCGGTTCACGAACAGTGGGTGGGGGGGGCTTGGCAGCCTTTGGCCTTTTTCAGTCGCCAGCTTACACCCCGAGAGCGCAAGTATAGTACTTTTGACAGGGAACTCCTCGGTCTCTGGCTCGCTGTCCGGCATTTCCGTTTCCTGCTAGAGGGCCGCGAGTTTACTGCGTACGTGGACCACAAGCCCCTCACGTTTGCCATGTCCAAGACGGCCGAGCCATGGTCCGCTCGCCAGCAGCGACAACTCTCCTACATTTCGGAATTCACTACCGACATCCAGCACGTCGCTGGTAAGTCTAACCAGGTAGCTGACTGCCTCTCTAGGGCAGTGATTGGAGCGGTCCACCTAGGCCTTGACTATGCACAGATGGCCGTTGACCAGGCCACGGACCCGAGCATCCTCCGTCTCCGGGCCTCCGACACGGGGCTCCGCCTGCAGGACGTTCCTTTCAGCGACACAGGTGCCACCCTCCTGTGTGACGTCTCCACAGGACAGCCCAGGCCCATCGTCCCGCACAGCTGGAGACGCCCCGTATTTGAAGCTGTGCACGGCCTCTCTCATCCAGGCGGTAAGCCATCCGTGCGCCTGACCTCTGCTAAGTTTGTGTGGGAGGGACTTAAGAGAGACGTGAAAGCGTGGGCCGACTCGTGTGTTGCCTGTCAGCGGGCTAAGATACACCGCCACATTAAGGCGCCCCTGGAACGCTTCGCAGTGCCGGAGAGACGATTTGACCATGTCCACGTCGACCTGGTTGGTCCCCTACCCCCCTCCCATGGGTTCACCTACCTCTTCACTGTGGTGGACAGGACTACGCGCTGGCCTGAAGCTGTTCCCCTGGCATCCACGACGTCTGCTGATGTGGCCCGGGCTTTTATTGGGTCGTGGGTCTCACGTTTCGGTACGCCTTCCGACCTTTCATCTGACCGCGGGCCACAGTTTACCTCAGAGCTATGGAGTGCTGTGGGTGAGGCTCTGGGCGTCAAGCTTCATCGCACTACCGCCTACCACCCTCAGGCGAACGGCCTATGTGAGCGCTTCCACCGGTCCATGAAGGCTGCGCTTCGGGCTACTCTCAAGGACTGCAACTGGGTCGACAAGCTCCCATGGGTCATGCTGGGCCTGCGGACCGCCCCGAAGGAAGACCTACAAGCCTCCTCTGCGGAGCTGGTGTACGGCACGCCGCTGCGAGTCCCAGGCGATTTCATGCCCAATGCAACGCGTCCCTGGTCAGCTGTGGACCAACGAGCCTCCTTGCTGGACGGGGTCAGAGCTTTCACACCCGTCCCTACCGCCCAACACGGCGCGCCGGTGTCCCAGGTGCCCCCAGGTCTGCAGTCAGCGGACTACGTGTTCATCCGTCACGACGCACACCGCCCCCCTCTGCAACCCCCTTATGACGGCCCCTTCCGCGTCCTGGAACGGGGAACTAAGCACCTGGTGGTGGATTTTGGGGGCACGGCCGAGCATGTTTCAGTGGACCGAGTTAAACCCGCACACCTGGACTTGACGCAGCCGTTGGAGTTAGCCCAACCTCCTCGTCGCGGTCGTCCCCCGGCTCCGCCTCCTCCCCCCGTGGAGGCCCGAGCTGCCTCTTCTGCTCCTCAGGCCGACCTCCACAGGCCCGCGTCAATGCCTCCCAGAGACACTCCGGCCCCTGTTATCCGGAGCCGCCGCGGACGGCCTGTTGTCCCCCCGCGCCTGCCTGACTTCGATTACTAGGGCGAATTCTGGGGGGGCTCATGTGGTGGACACGTATTGGGGACAGAATTCAACCCAGGAACTAAGGGTTAAGTCATGGTTGCCCTGGCAGGTTAACGCAGGGTTAAGTTATGGTTGTCCAGCCAGTTTTCTGATTATTCTTGCCACCTCCGCTCAGTCGAGCTGTGGTTTGGTTGCTCTCTGATTTACCGTGGATTAAAGAAAGTTGCCTACACGGCTAAAGTGTGAACCTACGGTCTTCTCCGTTCCTTCGGCTCTACAGCATGAGGATATCCGCATGTTACCCGAGTGGACCGCAGGCGTGGGCACTTTGCTCTTTTGCTATCTTTTCCTGTCTCGACTCGACATTAAGCTGCTTTCAGTCGTTGAAGAAGTTCTTCCGGTTGTTGTTTAAGTCATTTAAATGACAATTTCTTCGTTTTTCACCAGATAAATCGTTTATTGTGCGGGAGCTCAGCAACCACGACTTACTCGGCAGCCATCTTGGCGTCCATTTTTGCTTTACGTTTCAGGGTAAGACATATAGGAGAGTCTACGTCACTCTAACGTCACGCAGGTTCTACTGCGCATGTCGGCTGCAGCAAGGAAGCGGCCGGCATTATCGTGTCGTGTTGTGCAGTCGGTTGCCAGAATCGTTTTGACAAACAAAACACTCAAGTTTTACCGAATTCCGTCAACTCGAACCCCTTTTAAGACTAACCAGAGACGTCTTTGGTTGCAAGCAATCACAAGAAGTGACTGGAGCGAGGAGCTAATTAAAAATGCCCACATTTACAGGTAAGTTAACGTTAGGCCTGTGGTGACCCACATCTATATAACTAGAGACATTCACCTAAGAGGACAGTGTACCTTTAAGGGAAGAGGTGAGGGGTCAGATAATGCACTTCCGCTTCCGGTACACAGTTCAGTGTCGTTGTCGAACGTATGACATGCAAAGTTGGAGCTAGTAAACTACCTCGACTACGTCTACTCTCACGTCTCCTGTCTCGTTGTTTTCTAACTCCACAGGCCTCAGCTAACAGGCTAATCAGCATAACGTTACATCGCTCGTTTTAACTTAGAACAACAAGCGTTAAATAACGTAATTATTGAGTCCTATGCATATATAACTAACAATGTTTGCGAGCAACAGAGTAATTATGTTGAAGTTTGAGTTGAACTAGCTTAGAAGCTAACGTACCTTGGTTCAGTTTTGCTAAAGTTGTGTTGCTAGTAGCTGTTAACGTAGTAATGGTAGGCCAATGACCTGTTTTGGTGTGTTAACGTTACTGTAAGCCACAAGAATACACTTTATTTGTACAGGAGAGGCATCTGAGGACTTGTGTCGTCCTGACTTTTTCCCGTCTGTCTTCTCCTACTCAATCCAGTCCAACAAAGGCGATGCAAAACATGAGAGGTAAATATGGTCACTTCCTTGTGATTTGTTGTTCACTGTGATCACCCAGCATAACTCGACATAGCATGACTCGAAGTGCAGAGAAGAAATGGTAAGTAATTTCATGTAGCTACATTTTTGTAAGGATGATCTGTTAGGCCAGATAGTTTCTGTTATGTCTACATTATCTCATGAAGCCCTTTGAGGCGTGCTGTGATTTCCACTGACTTGAACTGAGGATGTGATAAACCTGTGTTCAACTGAGTCAATTAACTGTTTTGTACGAACTGCTTGCTCTCTTCTGTGTGTATTAGATATGAGAGAAAAAGAAGAAGGGAGGAAACCCCCCACAGATGGCCAGACAATGGACATCAGTCCACAGAAGTAGTTGATGAGTCTGCATCAGAATCCACACGCTTCCCTCTCCCCAAATGAGTGGGGAATGGAGCCTGGTGCTGGTCCTTGCACTGGTAAGAACTTCTAACATCTTAACTATTGTACAGTAGGACAGCCACTACCAGGATTAATCAGGTTGTCCTGTTTATATATTTGTTGTGAAAAAGTATTTGGCCATGATTCTGTCTGGCACAGTCTGAATGATCACCCAGAGTGTAGCCGTTTCCCAGATATAAAAAATAGGACTGTGAAATTTCTATTTGTCTGTATATCTAATCTCTTTTTCAGAAGTCATGGTCCCGAAGGCTCTCCATGATGACCTCAGACAGAAGTACAGCCAACTTTCTACCGAATGTGACAACCTGCGTGTGGACATCAACAAACTGAAAGCCGAGAATGAACAACTAAAAGCAACACTCAGGAACACACAGTTTTCCTTTAGCTCTATCAAATGCAATGCAGCACAGGTTCTGTTTTTCACAGGTCTGACCAGTGTCTTTTTAAAAAAAAATTTTTTCCCCAATTTTCCCCCTTTTTCTCCCCAATTTGTATTTGGCCAATTACCCCGCTCTTTTTGAGCCGTCCCGTTCGCTGCTCCACCCCCTCTCTGCCGATCTGGGGGCGCTCCGACCGACCAGAGGAGGTGCTAGTGCAGCGACCAGGACACATAGCCACATCCGACTTCCCACTCGCAGACACAGCCAATTGTGTCTGTAGGGACACCCGACCAACCCGGAGGTAACACAGGTATTCGACCCGGCGATCCTGTACCAG
Source organism: Lampris incognitus (assembly GCF_029633865.1). NCBI lineage: Eukaryota > Metazoa > Chordata > Actinopteri > Lampriformes > Lampridae > Lampris > Lampris incognitus. Next base: position 72,222,708 of record NC_079214.1, read on the forward strand.
TGTCTTTTTTGAGCGGTTGCTCCAAACAGTTAAAGACAGTGTAGAGGTTGTGCGTGGCTCTCTGACCCTGGAGGACCATCTATGGGCTATCCTGGTGAAACTCCAATTAGGGCTCAGCAACAAGGATATTGCATTCAGATTTAAGATTACCGAATGTGACATCTCTAAAATTATGAGAAGTTGGCTCCCTGTTATGTCTCAGGTCATTTGTCTGCGCAGGCAGCTGAACTGCTTGCATTAACCCGGGCTTGCGAACTAGCGAAAGGAAACTCATTGACTGTGTACACTGATAGCAGATATGCATTCAGAGTTGTACATTATTTTGGCACACTGTGGAACCTGCAGGGGTTCTAAATATTGTAACGTGCATGGATAAGTAGACACGTTGGTCCTTGGCTAACGGGTCTGACCCTTTAGACGACTGGTTATCGTTGTCGCTTGCGGAGTGGGAGACACGGGTTCGCGTCCCGGCCGCGGCAGTTCCTGTGGTTGCCCCCCGAATTCGCTACAATATGTACAGGCAAGCCCATATCACATGGGCATTTAATTGATGAATTATTAACTGCCATTACACTTCTCACAGCCGTTTCTGTCTGCAAATATGTGGCTCACACTACTGAAAATGACCCAGTATCACAACGTAATGCTTGAGCAGACACAGCCACAACCACGGAGTCCGCGGGACAACAGGAGAATGTATTGCAGATGCCATAAAAGACTGAGACACCAGTTGCCACTTTAACAGGTCTATGAGCGGCACGAGCTTGTGCTGGCAAGATAGAGATCAGCCTGGAAAAGAGCTGGATGCACATATGTAAATAACATATGGCAGTCTGAGGACGGACGCCCTTGCCTGCCTAAATGTTTGTTTCCTTATTATGCAAAACTGGCACATGGGAAGGACCATGTGCCAAAAGGGGGAACGGTGGACGCAGTACACAAACACTGGTTTACGTGAGGCTTCACAAACTATTCCCAAAAGTTTTGATCAAAATGTTTAATTTGTTTGAAAAACAATGCCGCAAGAGGGCAAATCACACAAGCCTCGAGCCACCCTCCCTTTAACTGCCATAAATATTATTTATGTCAGTATTTGATATATTTTGTTTTCTCACATTATTTTTTAATTTATTTTCGTGAATTTTGATTTTGTTTGCGTTGGAGCTGCACGGGAACTGGGTGTGCAGTTTGTGCTGCACAGGGGACATATTTTGTTGTTGCACGTGATGTTTGCCACGTGGCGCAGTGCGCCTCTAAGAGGTCGACAGGTGTAAGAGGTTTAATACTCCATTTAAAGTCGGGAGCTTTTATTTCTGTGTTCATTCCTTCGAAGATTTTATTTATTTTTACTTAAGTGGACTCATTCCCTCGAGGTTGGTGCAGCCAGCGAGGTATGTTTATTTGGTTTTTTGCTCGTCATCGTGCATATTTATGTTTATGTTTTACAGCTCGTACTGTGTGATAGTAATATGTTGTTGTTCTGTGCATTTTGTATGTTAAAGTTTGACGGTGGATGAAAAGCGGTGGATTTAAGGACGAAAGCGGTGTAGACAAATAAATCCATCTGTGGCAAAGAACTCATGGTCTGGTCTAATTCCTGGAGGGAGTGACAGTCAAACTCGGACCTGCTTGAACGTCCCCCGAGCTGCTTGTGTCCAACAGCCCGCCAAGGCGGGAAGACAGATAAGGCACTGTTAAGCGTTAAGGACATACAAGTTTATCAGTTTTTTCATGAAAACGTCCAAAAGTCAGACATGAAAGTTTACGTCTGAAGGGTGACACAAGGATTGGAAAAACTACAAGAGACTGTGTGAAGCCGAATAACATTAACAGTGTTTCATAAGATAAGAAGGGGCATGATGTAATTGATTTATTGGTACTTGGTCTATTGATCATTCATCATTTAACTGAAAGAAGAAAAGGAAAAAGGTTATTTATTTACGTGGGGAAATGTGTACATTTAAGTAAGCTGATGTTTTGAAGGAATGTCTGTATACATGGGTTTATATGTTTCTATGCAAGTTCATTTAAGTGTTGTCAGAAGGGCCTTCGTCAGCTGTAAGTGATTGTAATAATTTCAAGCCTTTATAATTGACCTTCCTATAAGGGTATTTTGAAAAGTGACCTAATTTAGTGTAGCCGATTCACTTGAGTATTTTGTGAAAATATTTTTGTTAACTACACTGCTTATGCAAGACACGTTAACTGACTACAAATCATTTCCAAATAATTTGAAATGTCACAGACAAGTGAGAGGACTCAGTGTGGAACAGCTGCCACAGAACAAGCTGCCGAGCCAGAGCAGACAGACGAGTCTAACATTGCACAACAAGCAGTACAGTTCAAAGAGCCTCGTAGAAGTGAAAGAGCCCGCACATTAACAGAAAATGGAAAGGAATTGCAAAAAGGAAAAACACAAGGACTGCTGCTTCGCTTTGACAGCATTTATGAACGCTGGAAAGCTTTAATTAAGGTGGCTAAAAAAATCTGCGATAAAACAGGGTCCTAGTAACATCCTACAAGAACAAATCAACACTATTCAAAAGGAATTTTCTGAACTAAATAGTGTTTATGATGATTACTGAAGAATTGATAGCCCAGCTCATGACATGCGCAGCAAGCTGGACAAGTGTACATCAATTACCAGCATTGTTGTAAAAAATGCTCAGTCTCAAATTCAAGGAACAAAGGAAGGGCTGATTTGGCCTGATTCCAACTCTGTGTTCGCATCTTCAACTTCTAGTGTTTCACCTCCAGCCTCCAATTGTTCTAAGGCTAACTTCATTCGCTCTAATACATCGTCAGTCAAAAGACAAGAGGCTGCTGCCGAGTGTGCATCTACAAAAGCTGTATTGCAGATTATGGCTGAGCAAGTGAGCCAACAAGAGAAACTGCAAAGACTTGAAGCTGAGAATAAGCAGATAGTTGCAGAACAAGAGCAGCTCCATTAACTCGCCGTCTTCAAGCAGAAAAGGAAGAGACGGAATGTAGGATAGAAAAGGAGAGACAAGAGGCTGCTCTCTTAAAGAAACAGCAAGAAGAGAATGCTGCAAGACAAAGGTCTGTGGAAGATTTGAAAAGAGAGCTTGAGCGTTTGGAGCACATGAAAAAGCTGAACGCAGCCAGAGCAAGGCTTCAAGTCTATGATGAAAATGAGTTCTATCCAGACCAAGAACAAAAACCACAGAACTCTGAACTTCCTACAATTGCACAAGCAAGTAATCAGGTGAACGATGCGTATTGGCTCACACAACCGCCAAAAAAATGTGGCTCCAAGAAATATGCTTCAAGATGTCACAGGAGAGCTTGTGAAGGTTTTGGCTGAGGCTATATCAGGAAACGGACTACCCATACCAGAGCCTACAATCTTTTGTGGGGATCCACTCAAGTTTAATCACTGGAATCATCCTTTCAGACACTAATTGAGAGGAAGAATATTCCATCTACAGAGAAAATCTTCTTCCTTCAGAAATATGTTGGAGGAGCAGCTAAAGAGGCCTTAGAAGGTAATTTTCTGAATGATTCAGAAGATTCATATTACGCAGCATGGGATCTGCTAAACGAACGATATGGTGAGCCTTTTGTGATTGCCGAAGCCTTCAGAGACAAATTACATACCTGGCCAAAAATAGGCTCAAGGGAGAGTGCTGATCTAAGAAGGTTTGTGGATTTTCTATGCAGTTGTGAATCTGCCATGGCTCACAGTGAGAGTCTAAATGTTCTTAATGATGGCATTGAGAATCAGAAACTGACTGCCAAACTACCTGACTGGTTGAGTACCAGATTGAACCGAAAGGCCACGCTATACCAACTGGAATACCGGAGGTTCTCAAACTTCAGCTATTTTTTGACGTTCCTAACAATGGAAGCTAGTATTGTGTGTAATCCTATAACATCCTACCATGCACTACGGCAAAGTGAACATGACAAAGCCAAGGTTAAGAGTCAAAATGTAGTTGTCTCCAAGAAACAAACTGTAGGTGCCAAGATCTTCACGACCAACACCAGTGAAAGGAACATAGTCATATGTGCGTTTTGTAAGAAGATAGGACACCCCTTGCACAAGTGTCGCAAATTCATTGAAAAGCCACTTGCTGACCGAGTCAAGTTTATTCAGAGTGAGAAACTGTGTTTCGGCTGTTTGAGTCGTGGCCATCATTCCAAGAGCTGTGGTAACCGGATGGTCTGCGACACCTGCTCAAAGCGTCACCTCACATGCCTACATGAAGATCGCTCAAAACCAGAACAAGAACCAGAGAGAGAACAATCTAAGGAAATAAGTAACAGTAAGGGAAGAAAGCCAAAGTCAACACTACAACAGGATGTCACCAATGAAACCACATCCAACAGAGTTGTATAAGACGGCAATAATACCCAGACTTTGACAATAATACCTCTCTATGTGTCAACTCAGAGTGATTCAAGCAAGGAAGTACTTGTCTACGCTCTACTAGATTCACAAAGCGGCGACTCATTCATTCTTGAGGAAGTGGCAGATGTTTTAGACACAAACACACAAGAAGTGAAGCTGAAACTGTCAACAATGTCATCAAAAGGGACGATTGTACACTGCAAAAGACTCAAAAGGCCTGAAAATAAGAGGGCTATTCTCCTCTAAGAAGATCACAGTGCCGACAGTTTACACTCGTGAATACATCCCTGCTAATCGGAGACACATCCCAACTCCAGAGACTGCCAAGGCATGGCCTCATTTGGAGCATCTAGCAGAACACATTGCTCCGCAAATGGAATGTTAGATTGGTCTGCTGATTGGGTATAATTGCCCACAAGCTCTAATGCCTCGAGAGGTTGTGTGTGGGGAAGAAACCCAACCCTTTGCCCAGAAAACCCATTTAGGTTGGAGCATAGTGAGTTATGGTGACCCGTGTGAACATGAAGGTGATGTAATTGGAGTAAGTCATCGCATCGTTGTAAGGCAAGTCACACCTGGAACCAAACCACCAGTCAAGCTCAAAGTTGAAGTTCACTACGTCTGCAAGACTCGGATCAAAGAAATGTTCTCTCCAGATGAGATAATCAGATGAAAGTCCATCTGTTTAGGGCAGCCTCCTCACCCAGCTGTGCCAATTTTGGGCTTAAATATCTAGCCACCCAAGGTCAGGATCAATTTAACCAAAACGCTGTTACATTCATCCAAAATAATTTTTATGTTGAGCGTGGACATGTGAGACAGTTGAGATGCGATCAAGGCACCAACTTTGTAGACGCAAAGGGAGAGTTCATGAATCTAATGAAGTATTTGAATCATGAACAGTTGAAAGAACATGGATGTGAATCCATAATGAACACCTCATCATCAAACCACATGGGAGGTGTATGGGAAAGACAAATAAGGACGATCAGAAGTGTTCTAACAGCAATCCTTGATCAGTCTGCTAAAACACTTGACATTGCCTCACTCAGAACCTTTCTGTATGAAGTGATGGCTATTATAAATAGCAGACCGCTGACGACAGAGCACTTGAATGATCCAACAAGCCTTGAACCCCTCACTCCTAATCACATCCTCATGATGAAATCCAGCATAATATCACTCCCTCCTGGTCAGTTTGTGAGTCAGGATCTATATCTACGCAAAAGATGGCGTCAGGTGCAGTTCTTGGCAAATGAATTCTGGACCAGGTGGAAGAAGGAATACCTCCTTAATCTTCAGCAAAGACAAATATTGCAAAAGGATAAGAGAAATGCAAAAGTTAACGACATTGTCATCCTCTGTGAGGGCTGTTCTCCACGGAATCAATGGAGATTGGCAAGAATAACAGAGGTGTATCCCAGCACTGATGGAAGAGTCAGAAAGGTGAAACTGTTAATGAGTGACTCGACCTTAGACAACAAGGGAAAACGTATCACTAAGCCAGTCTATCTTGATAGACCTGTACAAAAGACTGTTCTACTTCTTGAAGCAGAATAAGTGTCATGGTTGTTCTTTTCATAGATATTGAGTTCATTGTGTGAAACTGAACTTTGTGACCTGAAAGTGTGTTGTGAAGGTGAAATTGTGAAGTGAAATCACCATAACTGTGATTTGGTGGGAGTTTAACTGCCATAAATATTATTTATGTCAGTATTTGATATGTTTTGTTTTCTCACATTATTTATATGATTTATTTTCGTGAATTTTGATTTTGTTTGTATTGGAGCTGCACGGGAACTGGGTGTGCAGTTTGTGTTGCATAGGGGACATATATTGTTGTTGCACGCGATGTTTGCCATGTGGCACAGTTTTCCCCGAAGAAGTCGACAGGTGTAAGAGGTTTAATACTCTATTTAAAGTCGGAAGTTTTTATTTCTGTGTTCATTCCTTCGAAGATTTTATTTATTTTTACTTAAGTGGACTCATTCCCTCGAGGTTGGTGCAGCCAGCGAGGTATGTTTATTTGGTTTTTCGTCATCGTGCATATTTATGTTTATATTTTACAGCTTGTACTATGTGATAGTAATATGTTGTTGTTCTGTGCATTTTGTATGTTAAAGTTTGACAGTGGATGAAAAGCGGTGGATTTAAGGACGAAAGCGGTGTAGACAAATAAATCCATCTGTGGCAAAGAACTCATGGTCTGGTCTAATTCCTGGAGGGAGTGACACTCCCCCTGACCGACTGTTTGATCCCCTGCAGATGGATTTCATTGAACTAACACCTGTGAGGGGAAGAAATATTGTCTTGCAATCACTGACATGTTTTCTAAATGGGTTGAAGCTTTCCCTACAGGAAAGGCAGATTCCTCCACAGTAGCAAAGGTGCTCGTACGATAGATTATTCCCAGATGGGGAATACCACGGAAGTTCAGCAGTGATAACAGAACTCATTTTGTAAATAGTGCTGTTAAACAACTTTCAATATTTTTGGGTATTAACCTGAGGCAACATTGTGCCTATCATCCACAGAGTGGTGGAGCAGTTGAGAGAGAAAACGGGATGATTGAAAATAAACTGCTCAAATGTTGTGATGAGACCGGACTCGCGTGCATAAAAGCACTACTGTTAGTGCTGATGGCCATGAGAGCAAGAGGGGGGGCTGCAGCAGGTCTGTTACCTTTTGAAATTCTCACAGGCAGACTCATGAACACTGGAATAGCCCTTCTCCCACAAAAACAGGTCCTCAGCTCAGACCTCATGGAGGATGTAATGCCCAATTATTGTGTGCAACTAAACAAAATCCTGATTTCTATTCACATGCAGGTGAGAGCAGCACTTCCACAGCCAACAGAGGGTCAGCTACATGAGCTGAAGCCAGGAGATTGGGTGCTGATCAAGAACCTAAAGAGGAAACATTGGAGGAAGCCCCTGTGGGTGGGGCCCCACCAAGTGCTCTGGACCACACCTACAGCGGTGAAGGGGAGATTCAGCTAGACACACGCCAGCCACTGCACGAAGGTGCCGCCACTGGAGATGGAGGTCCAGGGTGAGAGACCCACTCTGCTCACAAACGAGGAAGAGAGGTAGACGTGATTAGCTCTCACTGAGGTTTAAAAATCTACTGAGAGCCAACAATTGTTATGCTATAGGAAAAAGCATTCTTTATCTAATGGAGCCTGATAACAATAGGGCACCATTGAGGTATTTTGTAGTGATGAGGCCTGTACCTGAAAGATGTCTGTGAATGTTCTCATTCATCAAGGTCATGGTTATCCAAAGGAGTTGAATCAAGTGCAACTGGACTTGGTATATATCCGTGAAGACGTTTCGCCTCTCATCCAAGAGGCTTCCTCAGTTCGTGCCTTTCTGACTAGACCAAGCTAGTCTGCCTGGCTGGTGATGAGACTCAGAATTTATCCTCTAGGAGTCGTTGTCAGAGCTAATGATATGCATGGCTCTGGTGATCAGATGTTTACCAACGCCCGTCGTTATCCGAGCTATTGATATGCGTGGCTCTCCTGTGCTCCGATGTCCAGCCGCACCCGTCGCCATCGGAACTATTGATTTGCATTTGTTTAGCAGCGACGGTGGTTGGGGGTGTTAATTTCGACTAATTTCGACCTGTACCTGAAAGCAGGCCCTGGCGAATGGAGAATGGGGTTTAGTCTCAGGCGAACCATGTGTGTTGTCTTGCAATAATAAATATGGTGATTGTCAGTTCAATGTTATGGGCTTTTGATTGCCTGCAGGATAACAATGTGGTAACAATGACCCTCATCACATTCTCATTCGACACCTTTCACCCCCACCGTGGCCAAATTGCCAGATGTACAGATGACAGGAGATTAATATCTTAATTGCGCAGGAGAGATATGTGTGATAGAGATAGCTGTTTACTAACCATTAACCCTACAGTTCACCCTGGTCGGCTGGACAAAGTTTATTGGTCATGGATAAGCGACAATCACTATCATGTCATTACATGTGGAACAGAATACTGTAACGTGTTGGTCACAGACCGACTTACAGTTGAGGGCTTGAAACAGTCCGCAATCTGGTGCTAAAAAGATGGAAAACCCACATGCTGTATAGATGCAGATTGGCCACCACGGCATCAATCACGGATATGTAAAGATGTTGCTAACTCGACAGTAGCCACTCAGACTGTTGAAATCCTTCTAATGTGTATAAGGTGCTTTGATAGCTTAAGGGGAAATCTGGCTATAACTATGATGAAAGAATGGGCCACCTCTCATAACTTTACTAATTGTTGGATTTTTCAGCAATTACCTACATCGTCTCAATCACCTATGGTAGTTCCAGTACCGATGTCTGCAGCAGACATTAAGCTGTTCGATATTAACCTATTTGACACCTCCTCAGTATGTTATGTCTCAGGGCTGATTCATTATGATCTACTCGATAGTGAGGTAGATATAATCTCATTTGCCTTGTCAATAAAGTTCAATAAAGTTTACAGGCTGTGTGAGTTGAGCTACGAAGTATTATGGAAGGTATCTAAATTTGAAACAAGGAATGCATTGCTTCAGTATTGTGTAGAGTTTCTGGCTGTGCCTGCTGTGATGTTTTGTGCTTCTCATAACATCAATAAATGGGCAGACAACGACTGGAGTGAACGATGATTTTAGTGAAGTCTCACAGGATATGTTTACACATGGGAGGTGGCTTCCTGACTGCACACAAGTGCCTGACTACCTAGTTGGCTACCATATCCTCCTATCAGCAGGGGGCGTACTTAGACTATGGCAAGTCACAAAGACTATAGCTTGTAATGATCTGCTTGTGGACATTACATCACGCTTTTCTTTTTCTTTTTTTTAACAACAAGTTTTAATTTCCGAAGTGCTATTGAAGTACTTTCCTTGTAAGCATTCTCAGATACACATAATAAAAAATAAAAACCCATAATGGCCTTAACTTTGACTGTTATTCCTTATTTGCAATAAACAAATTTACTGTAGCTGTCCCTGAAACAACTGAAAAGTCAATTTCTATAGTGCAACCAAAACAGTCCTTTACTTTATGCTTTAAGCTTGCTTGTATAGAACAGTCCATGGAACAATACTCTGTTTGTAAACAGTCTTGAATGACAACAACATTGTCAGTCCATGAGATAGAGTAATCTCTCAGTCCATAACAGTCCATATTGGTTTGTGAGCCTACTCATATTCATGGAGATAGGGAGGAGGACGTCTGCTGCACTGAACAGAATATCTTGGAGGTGGTGTGTTGACAACAGTCTCATTGCTATCGTCATCTGGCTCTGGTGGAATGCTCAGGAGATCAGTAGCGATTTTCTTGAAAAAGGATGAGTTCCTCGTGATGGACTGTCCATCCTTTGTTGCTGTGACCTTTGAGTCTTTGATCTTTGACACAGTGTATGGCTCACTGTTGTAGGGTGTGGTGAGCTTGTTGTGCTTAGGCTGGCGGTGGAGCATGGTGTCTCCTGGGGTGAGAGTACTTGGCGTTCTGTGACAACGTGTGTCAGCATAAGCTTTCATCTTAGCTTTAGCTTCTCGATCTTTTGCTCGGATTCCGTGATCTGAGCTGTTGGAAGTGGCATGGTTGACTGTGGGAATCTTTGTGTAGATCATCCGTTGGAACAGAAGCTCTGCTGGTGAAGCACCTGTGGTGCTGTGTGATGTAGAATGATACTTTCGAAGGAAGATGTTGAGATGCTGCTTCCATGGTATGCCTTGTGTTCCTGCAATACGGATGGTCTTGCTTAGTGTGCGCATAAAACGCTCTGCAGTGGCGTTAGGCTGGGGCCACGGGTATGATTTTGCGGTGGTGAAACCCAAGGTAGGTTGCGAACTGGGCAAACTGGTCACCGTTAAACAGGGGGCTCTGTTTTGAGCACTCTGGGGATTCCAAACATGGAGAATACTTTGGATAGACATAGTATTCTCCAACTGGTATGACTGTGTTAGCTGAAGGTGACTTAACAGCCTCAACGACTGGATACTGTGTGTATTCATCCACAATGACAAGTAGATACTCTCCAGTGGGGAGAGGTCCATAGAAGTCTGCAATTGTGCTATGTCAGGGGGCTTCTGGTAACTCAGACATATGCAGTGGCTCTGTGTGACTGGTGTGTTCGCCCGGGATGCTATATAGTTTTTGACTGGAGTTTCTGCTTGCTGGTCCATGTTTGGAAACCAAACTTTTGTCCTAAGGAGTGTTTTTGTCTTAACAATGCCCTGGTATCCCTCTTGGGTGAGCTGTAGGACTCTGTTCTGTAGGGCTTTGGGGATGACGATTCTCGTGTTTCTTAATATGATATCGTTCGTGGGTGCCACTGTTAGTTCACTGCTAATTTGTTTGAACTGCTTCAGAATGGCAGTGTGTTTTGTGTCATGTGTGACCTTGTACCACGTATTGTTTCTGATATGTGCACTGATCTTTTGTTGCCCAAGTGCTGTCACCTGTCTGTGTGGGTATGGGATGAGGGGATGTGTAGTTGGCTGGGTTGTCAGCTCCTTTTCTATACTCCACTTTGTATGGCTGAAGCCTCAGTCCCGATCTCTCGATTCTGGCAGGTGGTTTTGCTCTGGGATTGTTCCAGATGATCTCAAGGGCCTTGTGATCAGTCACTAGTGTGAATAGATGTCCATAGATGTTAAAGTGGAAATGCTCGCTGCTCCAGACGACAGTCAGTGCTTCTCACTCTGTCTGTGAGTAGCGCTTTTCCACATCGCTGAGAGCACGGCTTGCATATGCTATGGTGCGGCTCTCACCTTTCTCCTTTTGATAAAGGATGGCACTGAGCCATACAGGGGTGGTTTCAATGATCAGCTCTGTTTCTTTGTTTGGATCAAAGTATGACATGGTGGTTTCACTGGTGAGACTGTCTTTGATGGCATTTAGTGCTGCTTCTTGTTCTGGACCCCACTCTCATGGCTTATCTTTCCTTGTGAGCTTGCACAGTGGTACAGAGATGGAGGCAAAGTCTTTGATGACTCGAGAACAGTAATTAGCCATCCCGAGTAGACTCCTGACTTCACCCTGATCCTTTGGGTTGCTGGCCTGCTGTACAGCTGCTACCTTTTTGGAGTCTGCTGAGATGCCATCAGCAGAAAAGATGAATCCAAAGAATTCGAGCCTGGACTTGTTGAATTCACATTTCTTTCGGCTGAGTGTGAGGCCACTCTCTTTGAGCCTCTGAAACACTGCTCTGAAGTTGCTGTCATGCTCAGACTGGGAGGTACCGTAGATGATGACGTCACCACTCAGATTTTTCACTCCTTTGAGGCCTTGGGAGAGTCTGGCAGATTGTGTTCTGAAACACCTCTGCAGCTGATGAGATGCTGAAGTTCAGGCGTTTCTATCGCCTCAAACCAAGGTGGGTGGTGAACGTGGTTATATACCTGCTGTCAGGGTGGAGCTCTAGCTGGTGGTACGCTGCTGTCAAATCCAGCTTAGAAAACACAGTGGCTCCATTCATTTCATGAATAACATCATCCATGGTGGATGTGATGTGACGTTCATGTTTGATAGCAGTGTTTGCTTGACACATGTCCACGCAGATTCTCACTTTGTCTGGGTCTTTAGGTTTCGGGGGTGTGACGATGGAAGAGACTCATGGCATGGGATCTGACACTGTCTCAATTATGTCATCTGCTTCTAGCTTTTGCAGTTCATCTTTCACTTTCTGCCTTATGTGGAATGGCACATGCCTGTGCGGTTGGCATGTGGTTTGGACATTGGGGTTGATATGGAGCTTAACCTGGAAGTCTTCCAGCTTGCCGATTCCATCAAACAAAAAGGAGAGCGACGTTGCTTTCCTCGTTTTTTTTCTCAATGGAATTTTCCTTCGTTGCACAGGTTCGATCCTCGTCGACAATGCGATGTTTTTTTCTTCTTATAACATCAATAAATGGACAGACAATGACTGGAGTGAACGATGATTTTAGTGAAGTCTCCATCCATTATCCAGACCGCTAATCCTGCTCTCAGGGTCGCGGGATGCTGGAGCCTTTCCCAGCAGTCATTGGGCGGCAGGCGGAGAGACACCCTGGACAGGCCGCCAGACCATCACAGATGTATTTACACATGGCAGGTGGCTTCCTGACTGCACATAAGTGCCTGACTACCTAGCTGGCTACCATATCCTCCTATCAGCAGGGGGCATACTTAGACTACAGCAAGTCACAAAGACTATAGCTTGAAATGATCTGCTTTTGGACATGACACCTGCTAACTGCAGTAATGATATGGAATGTAAGCCTATGACTGAATAAGAATACACCTATCGTATTGTAGTTGGGGTGTATTCAGCTCCATGGTAATTGCAAATACAGTTGGCAGTTTTAGGTTTTACTGTGTATAATTGCTCTAGGCCTAGTATATTCTCTAAGTCATTGGCTCGCAACTGTTCATTTACTTATTGTGTGTGCATGCCCTGCCTGATGTTTCTTTGTGTGTACAGGACCCCAGTTATAAAATTACCACAAATACTACTCGTTGTAATAGGACAGTAAAGATAACTTCCAGTAAGCAACCCGTACTGCCTGAAAAAGTCTATCTGATTTGTAGTGATCAGGCATAGCTGTTTCCCGAAGGAAACCCACAGTCAGTGCTATTTTGTATTTCTGGTACCCTTAATCAGACAGGTGTCAGCATGAGAATTATCATCACTCCATCGCAAAGCTAAATGTGTCTTATCAACTGCTCAGTGCACATTTGGCATATTGATACCCCCTGTTATGGCCCCAGTGCCGTGTGTGTATGTAATTCCCTCTCCAGGTAATGCCCCGCCTCCTGTGGAGCTGCTGGTTGAGCCCAGGTGATTCCAATTCCTCATCAGCTGGGTATAAAACTTGGAGAACGACACCCAGCAGTGCCAGTGGGCCAATGTTGGCAACCAGAGTGAGAGAGACGGCCAGTGGGCCAATGTTGGCAACCAACCAGAGAGAGAGAGAGAGAGAGAGAGAGAGAGAGAGAGCTGTTGTGTTAATGGTCAATACTCCTTGAGAAGGGGGGTGAAACCTGTTATTGTTTTTGGTCTGATCTGAGTTTGCTTGTTAGCTAATCCTGGTTAGTTAAGAGCCATCATCTTCAGTTGCCCTTTTTGTTGTGTATATTGGCTTAGGGTTTTTTTGTTAATAAACCTGTTTGCTTTTACACCTGGTTCCGCCTCCCACCTTTCTTATTCCCCCGGGATATGTTTATTTTCGTTGTTACTTCCCCTCCTCCCCTGGACCTTTAATGGAGAACGTAACAATTGCAGGCTCGTACGGGATAATCTTTTTGAATAAGAGGGTTCTGAAGTGGATTCCATGGGGTGTGTGTGTGTGTGTGTGTGTGTGTGTGTGTGTGTGTGTGTGTGTGTGTGTGTGTGTGTGTGTGTGTGTGTGTGTGTGTGTGTGTGTGTGTGTGTGTGTGTGTGTAAGTCGTTGCTGTGTGCAGCTTGTCTCCGGTGGCGGGTGTGGTGAGTATTGTGACTTATTTAGCCTTGGTTTGATGTTTCACACAGCTTCCCTGGTTAGAATAGGGGAGTGTCCAGCTGGGCTGTGATCAGTCTTTCCATCTGACACTCTTTTTATTAGTTTGCCTTTCTTGTTTCAGGAGTAATCCGGGGCAGGGACAAAATTCCCTGGCGGGGGGTAGGCGTTTCGGGGCTCAGGCCGCCAAAGTTCAGCTTTTGAAGCCGCCCTGAGCCCGGCACGCTCCGAGAAGACAAGTAGGTGAAGTTCCAACTAGGAAGAAACCGGGGACGTTTTTGGTTGGTAGGCTAATCATACGTTATTTCTAGCTTGCTGTAATTTTGCCCCCGGTGGATGTGACTTTGAATTGTTGAGTTAATAAAGCAACAGGTTGAGTGGCTGTAGCCGAGGCTGATTTACGTTCAGTCTGTGTATGGTTTTTGTTGTCTTAGCTATGGCGACGTTGGCTTTACATATGTCTACTCCGGGTTCTAAACTGCATGAGCGGTTAACAGTCCGTCTTGCTCACCTCCAGTTGGAAAAGGAGGAAAGGCCGAGGGCATTTCAGCTTCGCAGAGTTGGAATTGAGGAAGTTGGAATTGAGGAAGTTGGAGGCAGAGACGGCTATCAAAATGCGACAGAGTTGCAGTCAGGTTCTGGCTCTGCCGTTGCTAGTGAGTTGCCGACGTCGAGCTCTACCGGTGTGTGTGATGTGAGCAAAGACGTCCCTTTGGTCCCTGTGTTCCCTTTGGTCCCTGTGGTCCCTGTGGTCCCTGTGTTCCCTTTGGTCCCTGTGTTCCCTTTGGTCCCTGTGGTCCCTTTGGTCCCTTTGGTCCCTGTGGTCCCTGTGTTCCCTGTGTTCCCTTTGGTCCCTTTGGTCCCTGTGGTCCCTGTGGTCCCTTTGGTCCCTGTGGTCCCTGTGTTCCCTTTGGTCCCTGTGGTCCCTGTGTTCCCTTTGGTCCCTGTGTTCCCTTTGGTCCCTGTGTTCCCTTTGGTCCCTGTGTTCCCTTTGGTCCCTTTGGTCCCTGTGTTCCCTTTGGTCCTTGTGGTCCCTGTGGTCCCTGTGTTCCCTTTGGTCCCTTTGGTCCCTGTGGTCCCTGTGTTCCCTTTGGTCTCTTTGGTCCCTGTGTTCCCTTTGTTCCCTGTGGTCCCTTTGGTCCCTGTGGTCCCTTTGGTCCCTTTGGTCCCTGTGTTCCCTTTGGTCCCTGTGTTCCCTGTGGTCCCTTTGGTCCCTGTGGTCCCTGTGTTCCCTGTGGTCCCTGTGTTCCGTGAGGCGGAGGTTGAAATGTACTCCAGTGCCTTTGAGTGCATAGCCGCAGCATTACGCTGGCCGCAGGGTGTGTGGCCTTAACGCTCCAGGGTAACTTGACTGGAAAAGCTCTGGAAGCTTGCGCCTCACGTTCTGCCGCACATAGCCTCATGTATGAAAAACTCGGTGCTATTCCGTAGGCATACGAGTTGGTGCCAGAGGCATACCGACAGCGTTTCAGAGGTCTCAGGAAAAGCCATAATCAAATGTACACTGACTTTGCACGGGGAAAAAGCCTTCTCTTCGAGCGGTGGTGTTCGGCATGTAAGGCCAATGATTTGGCTTCCTTAAAAGAGCTGGTGGTGTTGGAGGAATTAAAAAAAAAACTATGCCTGACTCTATTGTCACTTAATTGAATGAACAGTGTCCATCCTGCATTAGGCTGAGGTGTTGGCGGACGAATTTACGCTCGCACACAAAAACAACTTTGTGCAGCACAATATTCCCCCCCCCCACGACTGAGCCCCCCTCATGGGATGCTGACTTGCATGTCACCCAGGCTTCATGTGTCAGTACCTCTCCTCCAAAGCCTAAGGTGGAGAAACGGTGTTTTTTTTTAAAATGTATTTCTGATTTTTTTCCCCAATTTAGTGGCCAATCGATCCCTATTTTAATTCAAACACCCACCCCCGTACTGCATGCCTTCGCCAACTGCATCTCTCCGGCCGGCAGTCTCGAAGGAGCCGCCTCGCGACTCCAGGCCGAACCACTGCTTTTTCTGACACACCCAGAGACGCATTCATGTGACGAACACAAGCCGACTCCGCCACCCTCCCCAAGACAGTGCTGCCAATTATTGCTGCTTCATCGAGTCCGGCCATAGTCGGATCTGACGAGACCGAGGTGCGAACCCCGGTCCCCAGGGGGCAGCTGCAGCGGTGTTTGTTTTGGCCATAAGCCTGGACATTTAGTTGCTGACTGTCAGGCCTGAAAACATAAGCAGCAGAACAGCAGGCAGGGGGCGGTCGTGTCCCAGAGGAGAAAGACAAGGGAGGACCTAAGTGAGCTCCAGGAGAGAGCCCAACCCCAGGTCTCTTCTACCCAGCTTCTTCAGCCTTCAGCAACCCCTGCTGTGCCAACCCCCCCCCCCCCCGGCCCCCCGGCCCCCGCAGATGGCCAATGTGACAAAAAATGTCATTCCAACTCCCACCTTTCTTATTGTCCCCCGGGATACTTTTATTTTCTTTGTGACTGCCCCTCCTCCCCTGGACCTTTAACGGGGAACGCAACACCCTCGTATGGTATAGTATATGCAGCCCAGGACAAAATCAAGTCACTCTCTACTGTTGCAACGTGACGTGAACATCTCTACAGCCACGGTGAGAGGCTTAGATGATGTTGGACACCTAGCAACTGAAAATAGGATGGCGTTGGATCTTCTGTTCGCCTCACAGGGTGGTGTATGTAAGGTGATCTCCACTGAATGCTGTGCATATATTACTAGCAACGATGCTGAACTATCTGAACGGAAACATGAAACTGAACAAGGGGTAAAGGATTTGTGTACTGTTCATGGGTGGGATCCCTTGTAAGGAGGGTTTGGCCCCTTGCCATCTGTGGGTGCGTTATTCATTCGTACACTGACTGTGGGTATTATCCTGTTTTGTTATTGTTTTTGTCATTACTTGTATTATTTGGGTGATCCTAAATATTGTATTAAGACCACACTTAATGCTGTCACGTTCAATATTCTCCTGATCTCTGGGTTCCACCATATAATTGTGACGATGAGGATTTTAGCAAATGTCTAGTCACCTCACTTGATAGCGTAGTTCCCCCAGATCCTTTCCTTTATTTAGAGTAATTCGTTTCTTTTCCTTTCCTTGTGTTAACGCTTACTTTGTTAATCTGTAATCAATCTACGTGTGTGTGTGTGTGTGTGTGTGTGTGTGTGTGTGTGTGTGTGTGTGTGTGTGTGTGTGTGTGTGTGTGTTATGAATATATCTCCCATTTAATTTTTTGTAATTTATTCAATGTTACTGGGGACTATGTTGTGTTATAGATGGATTTTGAGCATTCACACGTTTTTCCCAAATGTAAACACTGGGTTTTTTCTTGTAACACGTTTGATCAAATTAGTGTAGACAACTTCTCAAGTCTTACTCATTTCTAGTCGAGAGTGGGGTGAGATGTGTGGCTCGAGATTGTAACTTCTGTCTGACTGCTGAGTTCATATGGAGTGTGTTGATGTAAATCTGATGCAGAGATGCTCACAAGTCATTTTTTGCAAGTCAAGTCTTTGAGGGTCGAGTCTCAAGTATTTGGTCACAAGCCCAAGTCAAGTCTCTTTGGTTGTAATGAGCGTTCTGTCAACTACAGCATGCCATCCGGTCTGCTTGGAACACTGCATTGCTTTATCTACGGAATCCAAAGCATGTACTGCATTATCATCACTCCTTTATCTATTAGCATACAGTATCGGCATTGCCTGTGATGGCCTGGCGGCCTGTCCAGGGTGTCTCCTCACCTGCCACCCAATGACTGCTGGGATAGGCTCCAGCACATCCATGACCCTGAGAGCAGGATAAGCAGTTTGGTTATTGGATAGATGGATGGATGTCAGCATTGATTAGTTGTTTGGTATATGATCACTTAGCGCCAGCTAGCTTACTCATGATTTCCTCCATCCTTCTATGTGAAAGTGTTGTCTGCGAATTGCAATACTTAAGTCTTTCGGGTCTAAGCACGGGCGGCACGGTGGCGCAGTGATTAGCGCAGTCGCCTCTCAGCAAGAAGGTCCTGGGTTCGAGCCCGGGGTGGTCCAACCTTGGGGGTCGTCCTCTGTGTGGAGTTTGCATGTTCTCCCCGTGTCTGCGTGGGTTTCCCCCGGGGACTCCGGTTTCCTCCCACAGTCCAAAGACATGTAGGTCAGCTGAATCGGCAGTACTAAATTGTCCGTGTGTGTGTGTGTGTGTGTGTGTGTGTGTGTGTGTGTGTGTGTGTGTGTGTGTGCCGGCCCTGTGATGAACTGGCAGCCTGTCCAGGGTGTCTCCCCGCCTGCTGCCCAGTGGCTGCTGGGATAGGCTCCAGCATCCCCACCACCCTGAGAGCAGGATAAGCGGTTCGGATAATGGATGGATGGATGGGTCTAAGCGTGTTGGCAGTTTGCCATTGGGTTTTTCTACCATTGTCCTTGAGTTAACCCATTCTGTTGGTTTGTCCACCTTTGCAGTTATATTCAGTTTTTCCATTCTTTGTAGTTCCTTTTTGAGCCTATCCATGAGCATGACTGGAATGCTTCGTGGGGCGTGTACAACAGTAGGGGTATCTGGTTTGATGTGTATGGGGTATGGCTCTTCAAGGCACCCCAGCCCCTCAAACATATCTTTGTATTCCTCCATTACAGCAGAGCTGCTGCCTGGTGTCTCCACACTCCTCATGAGTTCACTAGATTCATCCATACACAATAATTAAGTCCTAGTATGGGCTCGGCAGTTTCCACGTTTACAATTGCGAAGTCGCAGAAGTATGTCTGTCCTTTGAGAGTGCATGGAAGTTCACATTCTCCTGTCATGGGTATCCTGTTACGGCCATACCTTGATAACGGCCTTTTGGGAGATTTGATATGAAATGGGTATGTTTTCTGTATTTTCTAGCCAGTTTTTAGGCACTTTTAGTCTGTGCTGCACTGTCCATTTTGAATTGCGCTCGGTGCCCGTTAATATCTAGTTTTACATGTCAAGCCACATCCTCTGTTTGATTTGAGAAAGCAAATATAGTCAGCTCTATGCTGCTGTCAGTCAGTCCCTTCTTGAATTTCATTTATGCTTTTGCTCTGACATACCCTTGCACAGTTGTTTTCTTTTTTACAGTTGCTGCATATCTTCCCACATACTAGACATCTTTGTTTGACTGGTCGTCCACAGAATTGGCAGTCAGTCACGTTATCTCTTTCATCTTGCTTGTTTGCACTTGTCTTGCTCTGTTTTACCCCTCTCCTTGCTATGGTGATCCACTCTCTGCCTGTCCTTGGAAGCGCAATTCATTCATCCTGTGTGATAGCATTCACTGCTGCTGTGTTGCTTTCCTCTGCGTTAGTGAAGCTAAGCATCTGTTTCTGAGTCCACTCGGCCACCCTGTCAATACACTTCTCTAGCGTTAACCTTTCTTCCCTCAACAACTTCCGGTGAGTCTCATTATCCCTTATCCCCTCAATGATATGGTCTTCTATAAGTCCACCCACCAAATGCTCATGCTCAAGTTTCTCAACAGCAGCCGCAGATTGGTGAGGAATTGGTCAAACATCTCATCCTATACTGGGAAAATCCTATATTGGGTAAACCTCTAGGCTTACCCAATTTCTCCTCGGGGATGAATAAAGTATTCTGATGATTCTGATCCTGTTTCTGTGTTCTGTTATTGAAAAAGTGTCTGTAGTATGCAGAGTTTTTCCTCGGGTACAGCAGTCCTCAAATTTCCTTTTGAGCGGCTCTATTTTGTCCACTTCACCCTCGTCAAAAGTAAACATGTTTTCCAACTCCTGAGCCTTTTCCCCAGTAAAGTGATCTCTCTAGGACGAGAACCTATAGCACTAGAGCCTATAGGCCTGGCTCATAAGAGAACTCATCACTGGAATAAGGAACACAAATTCATCATGGCTCTGGCTGACACTCTATCTGATGCAATGCAGAACAAGATGGCCACGATTAAACGTTTCCTATTGATGTGTCTCAACCAGCACGATGCTGAATGGGGAAGCAGTCACGCTGCCATATAGCAGCACAACATACATGATGCTGCTCGCGTTGGTATGCTCGGCAAAAGCTTTCCCCTCTGTGGAACATTGTGTGCTGGCACTTAAAAAAACAAAACAAAAACTACAACACCCAGTCATGTCCTGTCATTTGGCTCTGCCTCGTCCAGCCTCTGTTTTTCATTCATAACAAATGCAGCATGCCAGGTATGACACCACACCCATCCATCCATCCATTATCCAACCCGCTTATCCTGCTCGCAGGGTCGCGGGGATGCTGGAGCCTAGCCCAGCAGTAATTGGGCGGCAGGTGGGGAGACACCCTGGACAGGCTGCCAGGCCATCACAGGGCCGACACACACACACACACACACACACACACACACACACACACACACACACACATTCATGCCTAGGGACAATTTAGTGCGGCCGATTCACCTGACCTGCATGTCTCTGGACTGTGGGAGGAAACCGGAGCACCCGGAGGAAACCCACACAGACACGGGGAGAACATGCAAACTCCACACAGAGACGGAGGACGACCCGGGACGACCCCCAAGGTCGGACTACCCCGCGGCTCGAACCCAGAACCTTCTTGCTGTGAGGTGACCACGCTAACGACTGCGCCACCGTGCTGCCATGAGACAACATGACCACTAATAACGAAGCCCAGCCAGCCAGGGATAACTCAAGATGAGCTGGTTTTAAAAAAAAAAAAGATGCATAATCAATCATTTTGTCCTATTTTGGCTTGAGCAAAGATAGTACTGAACAAAGGGAAGTGAAATATAAACTGTGGCAAACCCAAGGCAGATAAGGTTACTCATTTCAGAAGTGATTCCCCAAAGCAGCCGTCTCCAAGAAAAGCATTTACTAAAGCCACACAATATGCAAAAGATTCACACGGATGGCTCGAGGTAAGTCAAGGCATCACAAACCTACTACATGGTGAAAGGACATGGTCCCATAGCTGCAGTGTACCATAATGGTTTAAAAAGACTCAAACCCTCAACAAGAGAGACGCTGTGCCCTCATGAAGACATGTTCCCAAACTGTTATACCAAAAAATGCTGTGAAAATATGGCGGATGACTCAAGGGATCTTTCAGCTGATCATGTGGTACAGACTTCTAGTCTTCAGGGGGCCATGACGGTAACAATAAACAGTAGTATCTCTGAGCCAGTGTTTACAAGAAAAGATCAGAATGTGTCATTATATCACGGTAAATGTGTGGAATGATCGTGATACTGATACGAGGTTATATCGCTCAGCTCTAGCGGCAGGTAAACCAGGGGAAACCCTGACAAACATGCACAATAAAGTACACAACAACCCTCCGTCTCCCCTCTGTCTCACCTCTTCATCGCTCTCCAGCTCCAGGCCCATCTCCTTCAGGTTGTCTTCAAACTCCTCACGGCGGAACCGCTTGTCGTCCTCGTGGTAATTCGCCTGCTGGTCCTGAGCTACGATCTCCGGGTCCTCTCTGGGGTGCAGCGGGGCTTGGCTGCTCCTCATGCTCAGGCTGCGCCGCAGCCGGCGGATGATGCTTCTATCAGTAAAGTGGGATGGCTGGCATCGGACGCTGCCAGGCTTCTGAACGTGGTATGTCAGCACGTAGTCCACCTTACGCCGGCCATCAGCAAAGTACAGGCCTGGTCGAGGACCTCGGACAGAGCCGTCATCGGAGTTGAGAGAATTCAGCTGCTGTAAGTGAGAAAGAAAGAAAGGGAAATAATGGTAGGTAAGCTACAAGGAAGGGCCTGGCCAGCAACGCCAGAATAAAAATGGTGCTTGAGAGAGCTCGCAACTAATGTGACCAAATATCCTGGCAAAGTTCCCATCCTGGCTCTCTCCATCTGGCCTCCTAATCATCCCCCCATGTAACTGGCGCAGTGATTCCTCCCTCTCCACGTCAAGCCGATGTGTGGTATGTTCTGGTGCAAAATGGCTGCCGCGCGTCACCCAGGTGGTGCTACACATTGCTGGTGGTTGAAGTGAGTTTCCCCCTTCAGTGTGAAGCGCTTTGGGTGTCTAGATAAAGTGCTGTATACATGTAATCCATTATTATTACCTCTTCTCATCATCTCATCTCACTGTAACCTACTAAGACTCACTGGCCGAGCGCCAGGGGGTCGGCCCCCTGTAGTCAGGCAGATAGCGATGTCGCCTCGCCTCTTGGTGCAGTACAACTTCGGATCGAATCCCGCAGCGGGCGGAAATGTGCTCGGTTACATCATCTTCAGCCGCTTCTCCGGGGTCGGGTCGCGGTGGCAGCAAGCTAAGTAGGGCACGCCAGACGTCCCTCTCCCCAGCAACGCCCTGCAGCTCCTCCTGGGGGATCCCAAGGTGTTCCCCAGTGTCTCCTCCCAGTTGGACGTGCCCAGTAAACCTCCTATATACTTGGGTTGCCTGGCTACTGTGTGTGTGTGTGTGTGTGTGTGTGTGTGTGTGTGTGTGTGTGTGTGTGTGAGAGAGAGAGAGTGTGTACAGAAGAACTGACATTAGGCTACGTCATCTCCAACTGGCCTCACAACTAATCTTAACTGAGTACTTAGTGCCACAGACATGTTAAGCAAAAAAGAAAAAAAACAAAACACTAAAATGGATACACGGTCCGGATCGCTTAATAGATCTAAAACATCAACTACTGGCAGCACAAAACTGCTGGTCGTTTGCCACAGAGAGTAAAAATGTACAATTGTTAAATCTATGAAAAAAATCTATAAAATGTGCTTTCAGTGAATCTCAGTTACCCCAACATGCTGATGTTGTAAAGCATCACAAGTATTACTTAAGATGAACCCCATTTAGTTTATCCCCCTCTCCTGGATCCGTGACAAGAAAACCAATCCGAGGGCGTCCGGGTAGCGTAGCGGTCTATTCCGTTGCCTACCAACACAGGGATCGCCGGTTCGAATCCCCGTGTTCCCTCCGGCTTGGTCGGCGTCCCTACAGACACAATTGGCCGTGTCTGCGGGTGGGAAGCCGGATGTGGGTATGTGTCCTGGTTGCTGCACTAGCGCCTCCTCTGGTCTGTCGGGGCGCCTCTTCGGGGGGAGGGGGAACTGGGGGGAATAGTGTGATCCTCCCACACGCTACGTGCCCCTGGTGAAATGCCTTACTGTCAGAAGCGGATCAGCAGAGGGGGTGGAGCAGAGACCGGGATGGCTCGGAAGAGTGGGGTAACTGGCCAAGTATAATTGGGGAGAAAAAGGGGGGGGAGAGAAAAAAAGAAAAGAAAACCAATCCGTGACGACAGGAAAACCAACAGAAAGGATGTGCACAAGAAGGACTAACAGGCGGTAGGACCGCACATCTCAGAGAGCTCCCCAGGGTAGCTAAGGCCTACTGGGAGCGCCAGAGCCTGGGACCAGCCAGGGGAACTCAGGTAAAGAATGTGTGATCCTGTATATAGTTGCATTAGACAAACAGAGGACTGATTTTCTCTAAGACCATTTTATTTACTCATTGCTGTAAGAGGGATGTGACGTTTTACACAAATAATGCAAAGAGAAAGTTGCCTTCCCCAGTTTCAAGGGCCCTAAACAATAATGACACGTGAGGGCTTCATGAGCCAGCACATCCCTGCTCATTGTGACTCTGAAGACCAACCACACGGAGGCCACCACGATATCCTTTAATGAGATTGGGGGACATGGAACAAACATTTTTTCTCACAACTGAAGCTACACCATATGCCACAAAGATGACAAGGCCTGTTATGAGTGAGGCTCCCTCCCTGCCGGAGAGGTGACATTCCACATCCCGAGGACCGATCTGCGATGCCGGAAGTCGGCACGCCCCGGTCCCCACCTTTGCCTGCCGCCTGGCCTGCATTGCATCTTACCCCAATGCTCATCCCCGCGTGTGGTGGGTCCACGGGGTGGCTATGAGTGACCCACCAAGTAAAATCCCCGCTGTCTATGAAGGTAGAATCAAGTTATGCTCGGGTGCTGGAAATGTTCAAGATCAGTGACAATCAAAAAAAGAAGCGACAGTGTGGTGGATTAGCAAGGAGGAAGTGAGGGCAGCTATGAAGAGGATGAAGAGTGGAAAGACAGTTGGTCCTGATGACATACCTGTGGAGGCATGGAGGTGTTTAGGAGAGATGGCAGTGGGGTTTTTAACTAGATTGTTTAACACAATCTTGGAGAGTGAGAGGATGCCTGAGGAGTGGAGAAGAAGCATACTGGTACCGATTTTCAAGAACAAGGGCGATGTGCAGAACTGTAGTAACTACAGAGGTATAAAGTTGATCAGCCACAGCATGAAGATTTGGGAAAGAGTAATAGAAGCTAGGTTAAGAGGAGGAGAGGTGACGATCAGCGAGCAGCAGTATGGTTTCAGAATCAGAATCAGAAACATTTATTTGTCATTTCATTCCATGCACCTGCGTAGATGAAATGAAATGAAATATAATTCCCCCAGCAGTGCAACACAAAAACCAAAAACACATGTCCAAACTACAAGAACACATACATACAAACCACAAAAAAACCCCAAAACAAAACAACCCACAAAAACACACACACACACACATATATATATATATATATATATATATATATATATATATATATATATATATATATATGTATGTTATGGGTAATGTGAAAAAACGGTTAATGTGCAAACTACCCGGTTAATGTTCAGATTACCCAACGGGGCGGTGAATGTGCACATTACCCGCCAGAACGGGTTATCTGCACATTAACCGGGTAGTCTGCACACCACCCGTTTCGATGGTTAATGTGGATGGAAGGAAGGTGCAACTCCTCTTGGTAGGATATTTGCATATGTAAATCAGCTGCAGCCTTCAGCCTAATGAGTCATGAAGTGAGGCCATGTGAGGAACCACAAGTTGTGCTAAATGAAAGAACAGACGTTGGCGATATCATTCTGTCTTTAGATCAACGTCCCCCCACTTGTATAACGAGGCTATTAGCATCAAAGAACACACACATGAGCCTCCTCCTCCTCCTCCTCCTCCTCTCTATCTGCTCCCTGATATGAAGGAGTAGCCTACACATTTGACAAGGGTGGACAGAAATATCAGTGTCGGCCATCTCCCATCAGGCTGCTATAGCCTACTCTCACTGGAGACATGCGTCATTCAACCAATTCCAAATGGCGCCCCTCCGTGGACAGACTGGTAAATAACACTTTATGGAAGAGGGGTACTGGCGGGGGAAATACTAAGACTAGATGATATGAAACCAGAACCACATCCGTTTTATAAGCCCAGTATGTAGGAGCAGAAGCAGCGAAAACATATGTCCACATGCACTTCCTGTCTGCCAATCAGGCAAGACACATGAATGAACAGGCCGCACCTTTCACATGCACTTTTACACAACCACCAAAAAAGACAAGAAACGTGCTCGAGCCCCTCCCTCGCCTGGCTAATATAGCCTAGTAGCAGACTACCCAGTTAATGTGGATAATGTGGTTCGTTCCATCCACATTAACTGCCCAAGCGGGTAGTGTGCAGACTACCCGGTTAATGTGCAGATAACCCGTTCTGGCGGGTAATGTGCACATTAACTGCCCCGTTGGGTAATCTGCACATTAACTGGGTAGTTTGCACATTAACCGTTTTTTCACATTACCCGTAACATATGTCTATATAAGAAAAAAAAATTCACTGTGCAAGAGAGATATTGCCAGGATGACTGTTGGAACTGCCGTTGGCATGGGCTTGCAGTTAGCTTAGCCTGTTCCACTTCCGCGACCTGTCAGACCGCCTGAGGAGCTCCAGCAGGGCCATGGTCCCTGGGCCCACTGGACACCGCAGACCAGGCCCCCCCAGCCAATCCAATGCCAGCTCTCCCAGCCAGACACCTTTGACATGACACCAAAAAAACAGTCAATGCTAGGTGAGGCCGCCGCCAGACTACCCTCGGTGTTATCGGAACTGCCGGTCTATATGGGCTAACAGTTAGCTTAACCTGCCCCACTTCCGGGTCCTGTCAGACTGCCCTTGGTGTTTCCTCTTCGTGTGTAGCTCCAGGCAGGGCAGTGGTCCCTCGGTCCATAGGACGCAGCAGACCAAGCTCTCCCAGCCGATCCAGCACCAGCTCTCCCAGTCATCAAATGAAGACACAAACTTGGATGTAGACGTGGACAAAGTCACTGCATGGACGGTACTTGGTAAGGCCGCTGCAATCGTGAATTTTAGCCGCCATCTTCCCATACGGGAAACGGAACAGAAATGCTATGAAAGCGAACTAGAGATGCCATGTTTGCTTTGAGAATGTTGATGGAGAAGTATAGAGAAGGCCAGAAGGAGTTACATTGTGTCTTTGTGGATTTAGAGAAAGCATATGACAGGGTGCCGAGAGACGAGGAGTGGTATTGTATGAGGAAGTCAGCAGTGCAAGAGAAGTATGTAGGAGTGGTTCAGGGTATGTATGAGGGAAGTGTGACAGTGGTGAGGTGTGACATTGGACTGATGGATGGGTTCAAGGTGGAGGTGAAATTACATCAAGGATCGACTCTGAGCCCTTTCTTGTTTGCAATGGTGATGGACAGGTTGACGGATGAGATCAGGCAGGAGTCTCCGTGGACTATGATGTTTGCGGATGACATTGTGATCTGTAGTGAGAGTAGGGTGCAGGTTGAGGAGAGCTTGGAGAGGTAGTGGTATGCACTGGAGAGAAGAGGAATGAAAGTCAGTAGGAGCAAGACAGAACACCTATGCGTGGACAAGAAGAGGACAGCGGAATGGTGAGGATGCAAGGAGTAGAGGTGACAAAGGTGGATGAGTTTAAATACTTGCGGTTAGCTGTTCAAAGTAATGAGGAGTGCAGAAGAGAGGTGAAGAAGAGAGTGCTTCACCTCTCATCTGATCTCATCCGTCAACCTGGCAGGGTGGAGTGGGTGGAGAAGAGTGTCAGGAGTGATTTGTGACAGAAGGGTACCAGCAGGAGTTAAAGGGAAGGTTTACAAGATGGTAGTGAGACCAGCTATGTTATATGGTTTGGAGTCAGTGGCACTGATGAAAAGACAAGAGGCAGAGCTGGAGGTGGCAGAGTTGAAGATGGTTATGATTTTTGTTGAAACTGATGAAGAACAGGATTAGGAACGAGTATATTTGATGAACAGCTCAGGTTGGACGGTTTGGAGACAAAGCAAGAGAGACAGATGGAGATGGTGTGGACATGTGTGGAGGAGAGATGCTGGGTATATTGGGAGAAGGATGCTGAATATGGAGCTGCCAGGGAAGAGGAGAAGAGGAGGCCAAAGAGGAGGTTTATGGATGTAGTGCGGGAGGACATGCAGGTGGCTGGTGAGACAAGGGAAGATGCAGGGGACAGGAAGAGATGGAAACAGATTATCCGCTGTGGCGCCCCCTAACGGGAGCAGGCAAAAGTAGTAGCAGTAGTAGTAGTAGCACATTTATGGATCATGACACACACGTGGATTGTCTTCCTTGATTTACACTTTGCATTTGCAGATCATGCCTCACACATGGCTTCCCCTCTGAGTAACACATTTTAAAGTCCAATAAAATCTTGCAGAATCAGCTTCCTCCCACTACATGTTTGTGTAAAGTTAAGCCTTTAGCAAATCACAGCAATGCATCTCTACAAGTGATGGATAAATCAGTGAAAGTAAGTGATTTGGTTCATTTGATTTGTTCACAAGTTATTGTCCTGTTCATTTGACCGGCTCGCCAGTTAGTTCACAGTCTTTCATTTGAGAAGTTAACAGATAGTGAGGGTCTTGGCGATTTGATTCATTTGCCAATGAGCAAGGTTCTCATTCATTTGAGTTGTTTAGTCGACAAACGAAGATGTTGGTTATTTGAGTCGCCCACACACAAGTGTCTCGTTCATTTGACTCATTTGTGAATGACCGACTGTCTTGTTCACTTGATTCATTTATTGTTCATTTGATTCATTCTGGATTAGAAATAGGTGAATGAAATGAAATGAAGGCGACTGTAAAGATCTCTTGGGGCTGACAGCCCAGTCTATGTCACCTATACTTTTTCATATCTGAACTGTTCTGTCTTGTATCTGAAAAATCTAATAAAATATATATTTTTAAAAAAGATAACACAAGAGCTTAACATACTCAAGCTATTCATTTAAGATATTTTATATTTTTCTCAGAAGGTCAGAGATATTCAACAGTCTGTCCGCTGAACACTTGCTTTTATTAAATCAACTAATGCACTCTTGCACCATTTTAAAGAAAATGCAACTACTATTAACCACAAAAACAGTTATAAAACACAAAGATCAGAGGACTTACTATGGACTCATACTGGCTGTGGGACTTAAGCATTGTCTTTCTGATGTCCAGGTCAGAATCTACATTTCTCTCCTCCCCAGGGACAGGCAGGTAGTCATCATTCCTTTTCATCGTAGCTGACTCCTCCACTTCCTGTTGCTTGCTGCCCGAGCGCTTATGAACCACAGACGACTGATCGGAAAACCGAGAACCTGCAGTGGGCATAAGAAATACAATAGCAATTGTTACACAAACACATCTTGAGGCAATGCTAGAGCTGTGTCAGATGGTGCCTCCGGTAAATGGGATCATGAGCAAGTAAGGGTTGTTTGTCCTTTCCACCTAAATGCAACACTCAAAATGTGCTTGACTTTATATGCCTTGCACATTATGGTTTCTATCAGGCTCTCTGTGGTCTCAGCACAGCATACCTCTCATGTCCATTCAACGTCAAGTCCAGTTTATTTATACAGCACATTTAAAAACAACCCATGCTGACCAAAGTGCTGTACAGACCAGGGTTAGTAGCTAAACACTGACATAGACAACAAGGCAAATAGCTTTTAGGCATGAACAAACAACACATAGACATACTAGGCACGAGCCAGAAATCAGCCACATCAGGATGATTCAAATGGTATAGAATAAAAGTAAGTTGGTTTTTTTGCGCCTTTATCTCCCCAGTTGTAACTGGCCAATCACCCTGCCCCCTGAGCCATCCCGCTCACTGCTCCACCCCCTCTGCTGATCCAGGGAGGGCTGCAGACTACCATATGCTTCCTCCTATACATGTGGAGTCATCAGCCGCTTCTTTTCATCTGACAGTGAGGAGTTTCACCAGGGGGACATAGTGCGTGGGAGGATTACGCTATTCCTCCAGTTACCCCCTGAACAGGCACCCTGACCGACCAGAGGAGGCACTAGTGCAGCAACCAGCACACATAGCCACATTCGGCTTCCCACCTGCAGACACGGGACGCCCGACCAAGCCAGAGGTAACACAGGGATTCGAACTGGTGATCCCCATGTTGGTAGGTAACGGAATAGACCGCTATGCTACCCGGATGCCCCTAAAATTAAATTTTGAGCCGGGACTTAAAAGAGTCAATGGAGGGGGCAGCTCTTATAGGGAGGGGAATGCTGTTCCACAGGGGCTGCAACCACAAAGGCACGGTCACCTCTGAGCTTAATTTTAGATCACGGGACAGCCAAAAGCCTCAAGTCAGTGAACCTGAGGGACCTGGAGGTAGAATAGAGGGTTCAAAGGTCTGAGATGTAGGAGGGGGCAAGCCCATTTAAGGCTTTATAAACAAACAGGAGAACCTTAAAATCAATTCTGAACCACATAGGCAGCCAGTGGAGAGAAGCCAGTATAGGGGTAATATGGTCTCTCTTCCGGGTACCTGTCAGGAGCCTGGCTGCAGTGTTCTGGACCAGTTGCAGGCAGGAAAGGGACACTAACTAATCCCGAAATACATGGCGTTGCATTAGTCCAAGCGGGAGGCTATCAAAGTGTGGATGACTCTCTCAAGAGCTCTAAAAGAGAGAAACTGCTTGATTTTGGTAATAGTATGAAGCTGGAAAAAAAACTGGCTTTCAACTACTGCATTAACTTGCATGTCAAACTTGAAGGCAGAATTAAATTTCTGGGTGGCATGGTGGCCCAGTGGTTAACACTGTTGAGTCACAGCAAGAAGGTCCTGGGTTCGAACCCCAGGCTGTCCCACGTCTTTTCTGTGAGGAGTTTGCATGTTCTCCCCGTGTCTGCGTTGTTTTCCTCCAGGTGCTCCGGTTTCCTCCCACCATAAAAGACGTACATGTTAGGGGTTAATAGGCCTAACAGTGCCCCTGACCAAGGCAATAGAAAAAAGAACTGGAGTTGGTCTCTGGGTGCTGCACCACAACTGCCCACTGCTCCTATACAGTAGGATGGGTTAAATGCAGAAAACAGATTTCAAGGGTCACCCTCGTGGCTCATCTGGTAGCATGCATACCACATAAGGCTGAGTCCTTACCACAGCGACCTGGGTTTGAATCTGGCTTGGGCCTTTTTCTGCAAGTCATGCCCTCTCTCTCCCCTGCATTTCCTGTCTCTATTGACTATCACTATCTAATAAAGGTGGAAAATGCCCAAAAAAATAATATAAAAAACAAAAACAAATTTCATTGTAACATGTACAATGACAAAATAAAGTGGCGTTCATTTTCATTCTTTCAAATATCAAACCAAAGATTTTGACATGATGTTTGACAAGGGTGGACAGGTTGCCAAGACTGTTAACAGAGTCAGGGTGGCCAAATAGGACAACTTCATATAGCTTTAAGAAGTGTTATGCATTGCAGCACTTTATATCCTCATGGCAGTTCAAGAGGCTGACTAGATTGGACTGATTGTTTGGTTTCAGGGGAAGATAAAGCTGAGTGTCATCAGCATAACAGTGGGAGGAAATGTCTTATTTTCGAATGATTTGACTTAAGGGAAGCATGTATATAGAGAAATTAATGGGACCTAAGATAGAACCTTGTGGGACCCCGCAGGAGAGACCAGCTGGGAGAGAGAAATATTGCCTATGTTAATGGAGAAGCTTCTGTTTTTGAGGTAGGATGTGAACCATTTCAAGGCACGGCCATCAACACCATCCCTGTACTGGAGACTGTATATCAAATGTCATGATCCACAGTATTGAACGCCTACTGAGGTCAAGAAGAATTAGAATGGCAAAGTGACCGTAGTCGGTAGATAGGAGCAGGTCATTGTACACTTTCAGTAAGGCAGGCTCTGTGCTATAAGCAGCCTTAAAACCTGACTGAAATCTTTTTAAGATGTTGTTTTGGTGTAGATAGGGCAGCAATTGACAAAGACTAACCTTTTCAAGAACCTTTGACAGGAATGGATGTTTAGAAATAGGTCTGTAGTTACTAGGTATGGTAGGGTCTAAGTTGTTTTTTTTTCAGGAGGGCTGGACCACAGTGTGCTTGAAACAGCTTGGAATGGTGTCAGTAGCCAGGGAGCTGTTGATAATGGAGAGGATGCTGGGCTCGGCTGTCAAAGAAATCCTTCAGGAGGGCAGTAGGGACAATGTCATGAGGGCAGATTGTAGGTTTCATGATGGAAACAATCTTTGGAAGGGTGGGTAGCGTGATAAGTTGGAAGCAGTCCAATTTAGAGGAACTGACCAGTGCGACAGCTAAATCATGTGAGTGTGTGTGTGTGTGTGTGTGTGGGGGGGGGGGGTTCATTATCCTCAACTTTGCTAATGAAAACTTTTTAAAAATTATTCACACTTGGGAGACACATCTAAGCTGGTACTGGGGGTGCGGCACGTGACAGAATTTATGGTACTGAATAAAACCTTGGGATTATGAGAGTTGTCACAGATTAGGCCAGAAAAGTAGTTTGACCATTGACCACAGATGTTGTACCAAAATATTATTTGATTTTGCATAGATCTTGAAATAGCATAGCTAGATAGCACACTACTGGCAGTGTACATAGTCTAATGACTAACAAAATATTATGGTAAGAGTTAATCAACGTTTCCAAACATCAAGGTGGTACCGCTGGTAGCTACCAGGGTGTGTTGTCCCTACCTGGTTTCTTTATTAATCTTGTTTTAGGGCAGCTAGGATCCTCTTTTCAAGGGAGTAACTTCTCAGTATTAAGCAGGTCCTTTGGTAATTTACTTTATAATATCAAGGTATACTTCTTGGCACGCCCTTTCAGCTTAAACAATAACAATAACACATCCCGGAACGTCTATAAATATTCTAATCCAAGTACTGCTTTCCCTGAAAAAAACCCCAAACAAAACAAAAGTATACTACCCATTTTTTACATTTTATAAAACATTTGACTGTCCCGAAAAATCCGTTATGTTGTGGTCTGAATTCAAACACAACAGTGGATACTGAGTGGGACTGCATGCCTTAGCAGCCAGTTACATTTCCCAGTTTGGATGGATCCAAATTGTCTGCTAAGGTGTACATTGCTACGTGGGACCGCCTGTTGTGTTTGAAATTAGACCACCGCAATAACCAATTCTGTAGTGCCATCAAAAATTTTTAAAACATTAGAATAAATGGGTAAATTTGGGGGAAATGCAATACTTTAATTAGCATATTTATATGATATTTATACGATACCATTGTCATGTAATGCTTGATTAAGAAGATGAAGTTACACATTGTGCCGTAAATAGGCAGCATTTTATAAGCTGAAAACATGCTGGTATGGGTCTGGTATGGTAGAGTTGATTGCTATCATGATATATTCAACAAAAAAACCACACATACCACATTACCACACTGAGGGAGAAACCCGCTCCAAAATGTATAGTTAATATATGGCACATGAAAGATGCAAAGACTCATGACGTAGGAGACACATGTGGGGTCCGGCATGTTAGACCATTAACATATGAAGCAAGTAGAAAGGCAACATGCCAGTGTTGACCAACTTAACTCTCTAGGAATACATGTGAGAGGCTGGGGAGAGATATTCTAATAGAGCACTGTCACCTTCAGTCTATCCCTCACCGCCACCACTCTCCTCTACATCTGTACCCCTTTTTATGCTTTATACGTGGACACCTCCATCACTCTCCTCTACATCTATACCCCTTTTTATGCTTTATACATGGACACCTCCATCACTATCCTCTACATCTATACCCCTTTTTATGCTTTATACGTGGACACCTCCATCACTGTCCTCTACATCTACACCCCTTTTTATCCTTTATACATGGACACCTCCATCATTCTCCTCTACAACTATACCCCTTTTTATCCTCTATGCATGGACACCTCCATCACTGTCCTCTACATCTATACCTCTTTATATCCTTTATACATGGACACCTCCATCATTCTCCTCTACAACTATACCCCTTTGTATCCTTTATTCATGGACACCTCCATCACTGTCATCTACATCTACACCTGCATGGACAACTCCATCACTGTCCTCTACATCTGCACCCCTTTTTATCCTTTATACATGGACACCTCCATCACTGTCCTCTACTTCTACACCTCTTTATATCCTTTAAACGTGGACACCTCCATCACGCTCCTCTAGTCAAGTCAAGTCAATTTTATTTGTATAGCCCAATATCACAAATTTGTCTCAGTGGGCTTTACAGCAACACAGCATCCTGTCCTTAGACCCTCACATTGGATAAGGAACAACTCCCTTAAAAAAACAAAAACATTTAACAGGGAGAAAACCACAGGGAGAGCAACAGAGGAGGGATCTCTCTCTCAAGACAGACAGATATCTATACCCCTTTTTATCCTTTATACATGGACACCTCCATCACCGTCCTCTACATCTGTACCCCTTTATATCCATCATGGACTCTGTTGAAGCTTCCTGCTCCTCTTGACCCCCTCCTTCCTGCTCACCCCCCTCCCCCTGCTCATCCTCCAATCAGCACCTGCCAACTGTTCCCACCAGTACACTGTCTCAACCCACTGGCACTCCCCTTGCATTATCTGTCAGCCTATCAGTCTGCTACACTGTTGCTTGTCTGTTCATTACCCCAGTATCCGTATATTCTGGTGCGTTGGCCCTTGTTGTTTGCCACATCGTAGTTTGTGCTCCCTGCCTGCCTCGTATCCCACCTGACTATATGTATCACCTTTTTTTATTTTTTAATATCAGTACAGTCACTCTTTTGCCTAACTCCTGCCTCTGCTCAGTGATTCTGTGTGTTGGTCGTCTCTGATCTGTGACAGTACGATCTGGCCAGGAATGGACCCAGCAGAATTTCTACACCTCTGCGCTGCGGTGGACAAGCAGGGTTCCGCGCTCGACACTCATCAGAGGGAAATGGCCGCAGTAACACAGCACCTGCAAGTACTCGCTAACAGCGTTGATCACCTGTCGCCTTAGCTATGGCAGCTCCAGGACACAGCTCCATCCAGCTCAACGGCTTCTCCACCATTGCCGCCGTCCATTCCTCTGGCACCGCATCCCAGCCATGAGCCACGTCTGCCTCCTCCCAGTCACTACAGCGGTCAGCCCGGCCTTTGCCGTTCTTTTTTTTTTTTTTTAATCACAATGCGCTCTGGTGTTTGAGCTACAGCCATCCACCTTCCCGTCTGATCACTCCAGAGTTGCCTACATCATCACTCTCCTGGATGGGAGAGTGGGGGAGTGGGGGATGTCAGTTTGGGAAGCCACTTCTCCTGTCTGCGCCTCCTTGGATAGCTTCACTTAGGAAATGAGAAAGGTGTTCGACAGGTCCACCAGTGGCAGAGAGGCGGCACGAGTCTTGTTGCAGGCACGCCAAGGGAGGAGGCCAGTCTCTGATTATGCACTGACTTTCACACATTGGCTGCTCACTGTTCTTGGAATGTGGAGGCTCAGTACAATGCCTTTCTGAATGGACTCTCTGAAGCTATAAAGGATGAGCCAGCCAACCGTGAACTACCTGCTATGCTTGACTCACTCCTTGATCTAGCCATTCGCATTGATACCACGCTAACACAGAAGCAGAAAGAGAGGCTAGCTGGACGCCCTCAGTTTTTCCCCCATAGATCATCAGCAGCAGAGCTAGCCCTGAGCCCTTCGGATCCTGAGCCTATGCAGGTGGACCGCACACAGTTGTCTCCAGCAGAACGATGACAGCACATCACCACAGGCTCCTGCCTTTACTGTGGCCAGCCGGGACACTACATCGCTTCCTGCCCGTTAAAAGACAATGCTAGCCAGTAAAGCAGGAGTTACTGGTGAGCGTCCTCCCCTTCTCCAAATCTTCCGTCAAACGCTCTCTATTAACCGCCACTCTTCAATGGAGAGATTGGAGGTTGCCGTGCTGCTGGACTCTGGTGCAGATAAAAGCATGATTGACACAGCGTTGGTCAGCCAACTGGGAATCCCCACCCAAGAGTTACCCCAAATCATGCAAGCCAACGCTCTCAACAGCCAGCCTCTCGCTAACGTAAAATATGTAACTGAACCTGTAACACTCCTGCTTTCTGGTTATCACCGCGAAAAGATTCCTTTGCACCTGATAGACACTCCCTCTAATATTGGGGTATCCCTGGCTGGTCAAGCACAATCCCCAAATGACTGGGCTACGAACACCATTTTGAGTTGGAGCACTTTCTGTTTGTCGCAGTGTCTCTTGTCAGCCTTGCCACCAGGTGATGTCATGGAGCCACTGGAGGAGTTTCCAGACCTGTCTGTGGTGCTAGCTGAATATCTGGACTTAAAACCTGTATTCAGCAAGTCACGTGCCACTACTCTTCATCCGCACTGGCCATACAACTGTGCTATTAATCTGCTGCCTGGAACATCGCCGCCTAACGGTCGGCTTTACTCTCTGACAGCCCCTGAAATGGAGACCATAAACAAATATATTAGTGACGCGTTGTCTGCAGGCATTATTTGGCCGTTCTCTTCTCCAGCAGGCACAGACTTCTTTTTTTGTCGAGAAGAAAGACCATTCCCTCTGGCCTTGCATTGACTACCCCGGCCTCAAGACATCACAGTTAAGAACTGGTATCCATTGCCACGTATCTCCTCTGCTTGTGAGAACTTGCAGGGAGCGACCATTTTCAACCAAACTGGATCTCCGCAATGCTTATCACCTGGTGCGCATTCATGAGGGAGACGAGTGGAAAACAGCCTTTAACACACCCAGTGGACATTATGAATACCTGGTAATGCCTTTTGGTTTGACGAACACCCCTGCTGTCATCCAAGCTCTTGTTAATGATGTGTTGCGGGGCATTGTTAATCAGTTTGTCTATGTGTACCTGGATGATATTCTCTAAGTCTCCTCAGGAGCAAGTGCAGCATGTAAGGCGGGTCCTGCAACACTTACTGGAAAACCAGCTGTACGTGAAGGCTGAGAAGTTCGAATTTCACCAGGAAACTTTCTTTCTTGGGGTTTGCAGTGTGTGCTGGGAGGTTGGAGATGGACTCTGCCAAAGTCAAGGCGGTGCAAGAATGACCCCAGCCTGACACCCGGAAGTACTTACTGGAAAACCAGTACAGCTGGTTTTCCATTAAGTGTTGCTTCAAAGGTTCCTGGGATTCACAAATTTCTATGAGGTTTATATGCAGATACAGTTCCATTGCTGCCTCTCTTACCTCATCCAAGGTTCCCTTTTCCTGGTCAGCTGCTGCAGAGGAGGCTTTTTCTAAGCTGAAGAAAGCATTTATCCCCGCTCCTATCTTTATCATACCTGATCCTCAGCTACAGTTTGTGGTTGAGGTGGATGCTTCCAATGTGGGAGTGGGGGCTGTCCTGTCTCAGCGGTCCTCCAAGGATAATAAGCTGCACCCCTGTGCTTTCTTCTCTCATCGTTTGTCTTCCACAGAAAGAAATTATGACACCGGCAATCAGGAGCTCTTGGCTGTCAAGATGGCATTGGAGGAGTGGAGACACTGGTTGGAGGGGGTGGAGAAACCATTCCTGGTTTGGACGGACCAAAAGAACCTGGAGTATATTAAGACAGCGAAGCGTCTCAACTCCAGGCAGGCAAGGTGGGCACTTTTCTTCTCACGTTTCAACTTCACCCTCTACCGTCCAGGGTCCAGAAATGTGAAGCCGGATGCCCTGTCACACCAAGTTTGTCAAGGAGGGGGACTCCTCCGAACCTGAGACAATCCTGCCCAGCCCGGTTGTCTGTTGAGCAAAAGATACTGGAGGTCCTCCATAAACATCCGACCCCAGGTAATGAACCTAGAGGGAGGCTGTTTGTTCCTGTGTCTGTCCACTCCCAGGTTCTCTAGTGGCCTCATGCGTCCAAACTGGCCTGCCACTCAGGGGTCTCACGCACTTTGGTTAGTCTCTGCCAGAGGTTTTGGTGGCCCCACATGCAGAAGGACGTGTTGGAGTATGTAGCTGCCTGTCCCAACTGTGCCCAGGGGAAGCCGTCCAATCGTCCTTCAGCAGCACTACTAAACCCGCTTGCCCATTCCACGATGACCCTGGTCACACATAGCCCTGGACTTCATCACCGATCTCCCGGATTCTGAGGGTAACACTGTGGTTGATAATTTTTCAAGTCTGCATTACAGTCTACTGCCTAAAATACCCACAGCTAAGGAAACTGCTCAATTCCTTGTGCAACATGTTTTTAGGATACATGGCCTGCCTACCTCTGTGGTCTCTGACAGGGGACCTCAATTCACCTCTCATTTTTGAAAAGCCTTCTTTACTCATAGTTTTTCGGTCCAACTGTCGTCAGGTTTCCATCCACAGACTGAGAGGGCCAATCAGCACCTTGAGAGCACCCTCTACTGCATGGTCAGCCAGAACCCATCCTCTTGGAGTCAGCTCCTCCCATGGGTTGAGTATGCGCATAATTCACTGCCCGTCACTTCCACGGGACTCTCTCCATTTCAGGTTTGTTTTGGGTATCGTTCCCCTCATGAGAGGAGGAAATACTTGTGCCCTCTGACCAGGCTTTTGTCTGCAGATGTCACCGGACCTGGCAACGAGCCCGTGCCCAACTCCTGTAGTCCTCAGCCCATCAAAAGGGACAGGCTGACCGCCATCACTCCCCAACACCAGAGAGGACAAAGGGTCTGGTTGTCATGCAGGGACTGCCTACAGAAAGTTGACTCCCAGGTTCGTGGGCCCATTTCCGGTGTCTAAAATTATTAATACCTCTGCCGTCCATTTACAGTTGCCCAGGACCCTTCGGAGAATCCATTCCACCTTTCACGTCTCCTGTATCAAGCTAGTACACACCTGTGTCCTTGCCCCACCCGCCAACCCTCCTCCCCCCCAGTTCATCGAAGGCGAAAAAGTCTACCCTGTCAGGAAACTCCTCAAATCTCGACGCCGGGGGAGAGGCATTCAGTATTTGGTGGACTGGGAGGGCTACGGCCCTGAAGAAAGATCTTGGGTTCCTGCCAGGAACATCTACGACCCCACCCTCATCAGGGAGTTCCACTGTCTGGACCCTGACAGGACGCCTGGGGGGGGGGGTACTGTCATGGACTCTGCTGAAGCTTCCTGCTCCGCTTAACCCCCTCCCTCCTGCTCACACCCCTCTGCTCATCCCCCAATCAGCACCTGCCAACTGTTCCCACCAATACACTGTCTCCACCCACTGGCACTCCCCCTGCATTATCTGTCAGTCTGTCAGTCTGCCACACTTGTTTCTTGTCTGTTCATTACCCCAGTATATATTCTGGTCCGTTGGCCCTTTTTGTTTGCGAGATCGTAGTTTGTGCTCCCTGCCTGTTTTGTATCCTGCCTGATTACATGTATCACCTTTTTTTTTATCAGTAAAGTCACTCTTTTGCTTGACTCCTGCCTCTGCTCAGTGATTCTGCATGTGGGTCGTCTCTGATCTGGGACAATATCCTTTATAAATGGACACTTCCATCGCTGTCCTGTTCATCTACACCCTTTATACATGGATACCTACATCACTGTCCTCTTCATCTACACCCCTTCATATCCTTTTTCTGAATGCAGGTAGGAGGAAATGGGCCAAAAACAAGTGTATACGTACTCATTGAGATGTATTTGTTTTTAATGATAGAAATGGATCTAGACAGTGCTAGACACTAAATACATCGAAGTGGTTCCAATAAATATGGTTGAATTGTGGGATACATGCCAAAGAAAATACTTTTAACGTTCATCAGTCATAAGCATTCAGGGGTGTCAATTCAATAAAACTAAGCTGTTGACTTAAGAGCTTTGGCTAGTCATACAGACGTATTTTGTTTTCGTATTACTGCACATAACTAACAACCAGGTCATTTGGCCCTTTCAATTCCAAATCAGTGCTCTGAGGGGTTATAGCCAAGAAGTGGAAACAGTACGCTTGTAATGAGTGTCAGTAGCCACATCTATGACATTCTGTATTTTTCAAGTTAAAGCAACTTTATTCTCAAACATAATTTGTGCCGATGTGCATCAGTGCCAATGTGCGCACTGATGTCAGCCCACATATGTGTACATATAGCTCACTCACAGTATCACAGGATCACAGAAGTGGCTTGCGCAAGAGCAGGAAGATACGGGGTATAAACCTACGGGGTCGACCAGATATAGGGCAGAACCTGAACGACTAACTTACCAGTTGCTAGAAAACCCCTTGACCTTAGTTATGCACTCAATGTTGAAGGGTGTTGACCAGGCCTTCACAACAGCTTTAGTCTTACCTCAAACACTTCGGTTTACACCTTCTTTAGAAATTGGTCGAGTAACTACTGTTTAAGACAGCATAGGTATATGCAGGGACACATGCACATTCGGGGGGGGGGGTGTAACCCTTCTAAAATGTACAGAGCCAAAAGTGTTAT
Organism: Lampris incognitus; assembly: GCF_029633865.1. Lineage (NCBI taxonomy): Eukaryota > Metazoa > Chordata > Actinopteri > Lampriformes > Lampridae > Lampris > Lampris incognitus. The sequence continues at coordinate 72,262,058 of NC_079214.1, forward strand.
AATTCTCCATTCCCCTAGATGGCGCTGCCTCTGGAGTTTAGCTGAGTCATTCTATCGTGGCTAGCTAGATCATATCAGTTTGCTGTTTTGAGAGTAAAAGCTGCGAGAAGCTGCTGCAAGAGTAGTTTTACTAAAGAGTTGGTTTTGTTTGTGGTTATTAGCGAGCGATAATCACCCGAAGCCTTTTTGTTGGTACATTTTATTTTTTTCTTCCGGACAAAGTTCGAGCGATTCTCCACGATTCCGGATACCTGGCAGTGTGTTGAAACTACATCCAGTGCCAGTGCCCTATCAGCTTACCTCTAGCCGGTGGACTGGACCGTTCCCTTTGGATACAGATGAGATTTATGAGCTCTCCGACGTTACCAATACACTACCCGGGTAGGACTAGCGGTGGTAATAGCACATGTATGTACAAAAGATCTGACCTTGGAAACACGCCAAGAACTGAACTGAACTGGGTTTATATACTGACTGGACTGTTTATACACTGACTGACTATTAATGGGGAAATTGTTTATTATTTTGTTTTATTGTTTTCCACACGTGATTTCCAATTTTATGGAACACTGTTAATAAACAGTGTTACTCTTTTCTTTTTTTAAATTCAACCAGTGGTCGTGACCAATTCACTTCTAGAGCCGAACCTAATGTAGACACTGCCCTGGACGCAGTGTCACATTTTCAAAACCACGTGAATAGGCAGAGATCTGAAAACCGAAACAAAGAATACGGACAAAATAATCTCTGGGTTAATATCCGCGGTGAAAGTACATTCACAGTGTTTGTGTAACAGGTGCAGACTGATGACAGAAGAGGTGATCTTATGCCACGTATTTCAATCTTTAAACGTTCCAGTTTGTAACTGCAAATAACACAAGAAAGACATTTAGCTGTGATGTGGTTCGTATTGGAATAATGGCAGCCGACACAAACAAGAAGTTGTTCACAACTCAAACAGAACAATAAACCCAAAATGTCTTCTAGCGGTGAATAACGACAAGAAACAAAATCGCCTTCAGCAGTTCACATACCAGTCTACCAAACACACTGGCCTACCAAACATACCAGTCTACCAAACACACTGGCCTAACAAACACACTGGCCTACCAAACATACTGGCCTACCAAACAGACCAGTCTGCACAACAAACTGGCCTACCAAACAGACCAGCCTACCAAACATACAAGTCTACCAAACAATCCGGCCTACCAAACATACTGGCCTACCAAGCACACCAGCCTACCAAACATACTGGCCTACCAAACACACCAGCCTACCAGACATACTGGCCTACCAAACACACCAGCCTACCAAACATACTGGCCTACCAAACACACCAGCCTACCAAACATACTGGCCTACCAAACACACCAGGCTACCAAACATACTGGCCTACCAAGCACACCAGCCTACCAAACATACTGGCCTACCAAACACACCAGCCTACCAGACATACTGGCCTACCAAACAGACCAGCCTACCAAACATACAAGTCTACCAAACAATCCGGCCTACCAAACATACTGGCCTACCAAGCACACCGGCCTACCAAACATACTGGCCTACCAAACACACCAGCCTACCAAACATACTGGCCTACCAAACACACCAGCCTACCAGACATACTGGCCTACCAAACAGACCAGCCTACCAGACATACTGGCCTACCAAACAGACCAGCCTACCAAACACACCGGCCTACCAAACAGATAAAGCAGTGACTTTTAGCAAACTAACTGGCGGTAGGTAGCGTGTGTGCTGCCCTCAGGGCCTTGTAAAGCTAGCAGCGTGTTCGTCGTGATTACCTGTATTAAAGTATGAACACGCACACTGGGAGCACTATTTACTACACTGAGTACAATAACACACCACCATGCTTCCGGTTACCACGCCCGCTTACCTGTAAACAACACAAGAAAGACATTTAGACCTGACGGGATTCCTATCGGAGTAATGGCAGCCGACCGACACCAACACCACCAACACCACCCCCTCACAACTGAGGAAAACTCGCTCACGTTCTGCCCTGAGGGGTCACTCTGCCGTTTATGGCTCATTATCGCCATCTACTGTCAACGAGTGAAACTGAATTTAAACCGCTGGAGCGTGTCTTTCTTGGCTGTACAAATAAGCAAGTTAAGATAAAAATAATAACTGGACAAGAAAATAAATGAAAAACTGTGTGTGTGTGTGGGGGGGGGGGCTCGGATTAGCAGATTGAATATTAAAATTTTGATCTTATAAATCTGGCGCCACATTTGACTAACCCCCCTCCCCGCCCCGCCCCGAAATAGCCATGATACAGGATGAGTCCTGACAGTTAGGTGTGGGTTGATGTCCAGTTTGTTGGACCGTGCCATGCGTGCCGTGGACATGTTGGAGGACAATATGTGTGTGTCTGCCTTTACTTGGCAGGATTGTCCAGACGGCCCATCTCGGTATCGCCTCGCAGAAAAGATGACACGTGCCTCCGCACAGGCAGGCTTCAGCCTGCACGCGTAAGCAGCTACATCATATCTGATCAACCACTCCAATGCAGCTAATCAGGGAACATGCAGCCACGCGTATTTCCCCAACGTACAAAGAGGCGGATAATCCACTGGAAACGAGCAACCTGCTCATGCTAAAGTCAAGACAGATGGATACTGAAATGTCCCACTGTCCCTAAAGATGAATGCTTCCTTTTTAAAACCGTGATGTTGGTAACCACCTCCACCTCTACCTCCACCCTTCCGCCCAAACATATGCAGAATCCGGCTGCTGCCCATGAACCGTACTTTCATATTTGCTGGTAACTCAAAGACTGAGGCGTGTTATGTCACTGACATGACTGCAAGTGTTAAACGTTGTAAAATTACAGCAAATTATGGAATTGAATGTCACAGCGGCAAAGTTCGAAGGTGTTGCTCGTCATCATAACTGCTACATCTGACTCTGAAGGAAACAGACTACACATAGATGTAATGAAGCAACGTCACCGCGCGTGCTTCTTTCTCATTGCCACGTTTTCATTATTATTGTGTCTACGGGGATTTGGGATTCTCCTGATTATAATCTCATAACTATTGCTGGATACCTTACATAGCACTACTACTACTACCACTACTACTACTACTACTACTACTAGTTCCGGCTGCTCCCGTTAGGGGGCGCCAAAGCGGAACATCCGTTTCCATCTCTTTCCTGTCCTCTGCATCTTCCTCTGTCACACCAGCCACCTGCATGTCCTCCCTCACCACATCCATAAACCTCCTCTTTGGCCTTCCTCTTCTCCTCTTCCCTGGCAGCTCCATATTCAGCATCCTTCTCCCAGTATACCCAGCATCTCTCCTCCACACATGTCCACACCATCTCAATCTTGTCTCTCTTGCTTTGTCTCCAACCCGTCCAACCTGAGCTGTCCCTCTAATATACTCGTTCCTAATCCTGTCCTTCTTCATCACTCCCAGTGAAAATCTTATCATCTTCATCTCTGCCACCTCCAGCTCCACCTCCTGTCTTTTCATCAGTGCCACTGTCTCCAAAGCATATAACATAGCTGGTCTCAAGACTACACAACATAGCTGGTCTCCAGACCACACAACATAGCTGGTCTCCAGACCACGCACCATAGCTGGTCTCCAGACCACGCACCATAGCTGGTCTCCAGACCACACAACATAGCTGGTCTCCAGACCATAGCACATAGCTGGTCTCCAGACCACGAACCATAGCTGGTCTCCAGACTACACAACATAGCTGGTCTCCAGACCATACCACATGGCTGGTCTCCAGGCCACACACTATAGCTGGTCTCCAGACCACACAACATAGCTGGTCTCCGGACCACACAACATAGCTGGTCTCCAGACCACGCACCATAGCTGGTCTCCAGACCATACAACATAGCTGGTCTCCAGACCACACAACATAGCTGGTCTCCAGACCATACCACATAGCTGGTCTTCAGACCACACAACATAGCTGGTCTCTCGACTATACAACATAGCTGGTCTCCAGACCACGCACCATAGCTGGTCTCTAGACCACACAACATAGCTGGTCTCCAAACCATGCAACATAGCTGGTCTCCAGACCACACAACATAGCTGGTCTCCAGACCATACACCATAGCTGGTCTCCAGACCACACACCATAGCTGGTCTCCAGACTACACAACATAGCTGGTCTCCAAACCATACAACATAGCTGGTCTCCAGACCACACCACATAGCTGGTCTTCAGACCACACAACATAGCTGGTCTCCAGACCACACAACATAGCTGGTCTCCAGACCACACAACATAGCTGGTCTCCAGACCACACAACATAGCTGGTCTCTAGACCACACAACATATGGATACCTTGCGTAGCGCTGATGTGACGGAAAGTGTTGTGATATCGGTGTGATACATCTGGTTTGGCGCCTGGCATTTTCTGTTGCAGTAGAATGCTGGGAAATTTAATAAGAATCTAGTGCAACACAGGCGACCAAGTAGAGCTGAGATGTTCATGTCCAACGAATGTCATGGACATCTTAAGTGATATAAATACACAAGGTTACCTTAATGGGACATGCTAGGTGTTCGGTGGGGAGCCATGTACGTATGTGTCAAAGTTTCTATTTCTTTCCAATTCATGCGAGAGTTGATTAATAAATGAAATGTGGTGAATGTATGGCTCTTACCAGACTGTGCGGTATCATGGCTGTTTATGCCGTCAGCTGGTTCGTCGTCATCTGCTCTCTCCATTTGAACACCGCTTTAAAGGTTTAGGGTCCAAAGATGTCTTCAGAAATACAGCCGCGTTTCATGGTCTGTCGGTACCCCTGGCTGTCTGCCTGCAGCAGGTCAGCGCCAGCATGTCCAGAGCTGCGCTGCTGCTGCCGCGCGAGGCGACAGAGCAATGCAGGCAGCCGCGTGTGCTGCGTTCAGCAGGACCTGTTGGAGACGTACCGGCAGACCCGAGCAGCGTCTTACCGCGTCGCGTTGCTGAAGGAACCCGAGAGCGTTACGCGACACGTATCTGTGGAGAAACCCTCCCCTCCCTCCCCCCTTCACGGAGCGATTCCGTCACGCTGCTTCTGGGATTGTTTTCCTGCGGCTGGTGAGCGCGGCGGTGCCTACCGGAGCGCCCACCCACGCGCGTTCCGGCAGTGGGTATGGACGTGAGACCTGGATTTATCCGCACACCACAGCGTCCAACTTGCCCACTTTGCTGCACGGCACACGAGTATAACAAGGAATGGGAAACACATAAAAAACAACTCACTTGCGTTTGAGATTCGATCCAGTGTCGATGCCAAGTTAATGACTCTCACTGCCAAAGAAAACACGTCACAAGGAGGGGTTCACATCAACTCACACTGGGTTCAGCTGAGCTCATACTGGGTTCAGGTGAACTCATACTGGGTTCAGGTGAATTCATACTGGGTTCAGGTGAATTCATACTGGGTCCAGCTGAACTCATACTGGGTCCAGATGAACTCAAACTGAGTTCAGGTGAATTCATACTGGGTTCAGATGAATTCATACTGATTTCAGATGAATTCATACTGATTTCAGATAAATTCATACTGGGTTCAGATGAACTCATACTGGGTTCAGGTGAATTCATACTGGGTTCAGATGAATTCATACTGATTTCAGATAAATTCATACTGGGTTCAGATGAACTCATACTGGGTCCAGATGAATTCATACTGGGTCCAGATGAACTCATACTGGGTCCAGGTGAATTCATACTGGGTTCAGCTGAACTCATACTGGGTTCAGATGAATTCAAACTGGGTTCAGGTGAATTCATACTGGGTTCAGATAAATTCATACTGGGTTCAGCTGAACTCATACTGGGTTCAGATGAATTCATACTGGTTTCAGATAAATTCATACTGGGTTCAGATGAACTCAAACCGGGTTCAGATGAATTCATGCTGAGTTCAGCTGAATTCATACTTGGTTCTTGTGAATTCATCCATGGTTTGTTCCGCTCTCGGTGCTCAGGTCTGCCCAGTAAAACTGGTCCTCTCGCTCCGTGTTTAGAGATTCAGATAAGAGACTACTTGTTGTGGGAAAAGTGGGAAATGGTGAAAGCTGCACAGTAGCCTGTCTCCTCTACATCCCCTGAAAACGAATTAATTGCTGAGAGACTTAAAATGACATTTATTTACCCTCTAATTAGCCCGTGAGAGCAACCCGTTAACAAAGCTATTTGGAAGGGGGGGGCAGTGGGGAGCGCTTCAGAGAGGACACTGCCACACTGCCGTAGGCTGCTAGAGGAAACCATGATGACCCCAAGGGCAAAACCTGACCAGAACTGGATCGAATATGTTAAATCCCAGACTGTGTTCTCTGTAGCTAAAATTATATATATATATATATATATATATATACACACACACACACACACACACACACACACACATAAAACTTGCCCTCTAAAGCCTAGGAGAGTTACTGCATGTCGCCGGCATTGTTCTAAGCTCCGTGCTCAGAGACACTATGAAAACCAAGCGACCAGGTGCCGCCAGCTCCCCTTCACGCTGACGGCACCACACACTTTACTTGTGAGCAGCAACACGTCGGTGCTGCTGGAGGAGAACGAGTAACATTTCAAATAAAGACAGACGGCTCATAGCCTGGTACGAGCTGCAGGTAAGAAGGCTTCGGCGGACCCCTCCACCCTTTTCCCTCATGGCGTGCCGACTCACCTGGCGACTCCGTCTGCAGGCGGATGAGGAAATACTCTTCAGCTCAGGTAACAACACCCTACAATCCGGGTCTAACAGTCGCCGAGACAAGGAATCCAGTCGTATTTGATCAGCGTGTTGTACTTCGGTCCAGTGAAGTAAGGAACAGTATGGGCACCGGCCCGACCTGAAGGTGGACTGAGAAATCGTGCAGCGGAGGACACAAGGACGCCGGCGCGTCTGGAGTCCGCAGAGCGCGTGGCAGACTGGGCGTGTGTGGACTCGCAGCGCGCTGGGAAGTTGTGTCCAAAACACGCCAGTCTCGCCCCGTTGTGCCTCACTGGTGTAGTCTACACAACCCACCCACCGCCTGGCTGCGCTGCGCTACTCTGAAGAAAGACGGGACTTCTTCCACATGTCTCGACAGATAAGAAAATGGTCCTAGATTCACGTTTCAACATACTTGAGTTACATGGACAAACATCTAACGTGATGGCAGGAATGAGAAAGCGTCGTGCGGATCAGATAGGTTTCCATATTCCGCGCCTGTGACTGGCAGGCAGCGCAGTACCGTAGTCCATGTGAGGTCCAGGACCACACCTTCTGCTCTGCTACGGGAACTTGCCCTGAATCTCCTCGGCACACACGTGGGCTTCATTATCAATGTTTGCTCTAATTCACACGCAAACCTTTCTTAGCTGCTCATACGCAGAGTATTTCAGTCTCTCCCACCACTATGTAGAGAATGCTTTACTTTGTCCCGGTGTCCCAATGTCACGTCACGCTGAAGACAGAAACCAGCCCAGCGGCATTACTGCATCATAAAAAAATGTACGTGTAAAAAATGTACTTAGCAAATTCACAAAAAGAGTCTGACTGTGAATGAATGAATGGTTTCGGTCATACGTTTGTGTGCATGTGTGACAGACAGAATAAAAAGAAAACATCATCGTACATGTTTACTTCAGTCCATTTCACACAACAAAACCCAATCAATCCATGGGTTAAAAAGGAAGAGGCTGAAGCTCAAGATTTACTGTTGTCTATCAAGTTAACCTCGAGTATCAACTTAACCTCGAATATCAAGTTAACCTCGAATATTACAGTTAAGACAGCTGTTATGCTCGCGCACCAGAACCCGACCCGTGTGGCGAAACCCAAGGCAGACAGACACAGGATGACTTCAAAATCCCAAAAGGTGGTTTTATTGTGTGGGGGGGGGGGTGTATGGTGCAAAAGCGTCCTGTTAGTGGGATGTGTGAATAAACTATGTGTGGTGTCCCGTGGTTTGCGTGTATAACTATGTGTGAGTGTTTTTAGCCAATGTGTGGTGCGGTATGTAAATGACCAGGAGGTGTTGAAATAATGTGCGTGCACCTGGCAAGAAAGTCCAGTCTGTGATCCAAGAGGGTTTGTCCGAGGAAGTCCGGGTCCGAGATGTCGAGTCCGAAAGGAGAGGTCCAGGTAGAGGGACAAGGGGGGAGATCTCAGGAGAGGTCCGGGGAAAACCGTGAAGGTCACTGGGGACGAGGGAGACGGGGGGAGCCGTGGAAGTCGCGGAGGGAGAGTCGCAGGGTTCACTACGTCGAAGCCCGGAGTGGTGTTCTGGGAGGCTTCTTGTAGAAGGCTGCCTGATTGCCGCAGGTGCGCCTGATGGATGATGGCAAACACCTGGTGCAGTGCAGCGCTCGTCTCCTCAGAGCGCGAGCCGAGCGCTCGGATGTTTCCGGCACGTCCGAGCTGGGGGAGTGGCTTGAACGTGCCGGGGAGGCAGCTCGGGGCAGGATAACCACAACAGGACCCCCCCTCCTACGGGAGACACCGGGCGACCGTCCGATGGCGTTGGGGTGGGCCCGATAGAACTCCTCCAGGAGTGCGGGGTCGGCCAGGTAGGACCGGGGAACCCAGCTGCGGTCCTCGGGCCCATAGCCAACCCAGTCCACCAGGTATTGGTACACACGCCCCCGGCGGCGTACGGCGAGCAGCCGGTCGACATCCCAGACCATGTCACCACCGTCGAGGACCCTGGGGGGGTGGAGGAGCTTGGACAGGGGGAGACAGGGGGCTGGTGGCTACCGGTTTGAGGCTTGAGACATGAAAGACGGGATGGATCGTGAGTGAGGTGGAGAGATGGAGACGCACCGCCGAAGGGTTGACGATGCGGTCGATGGTGTAGGGGCCGACTTAGCGGGGAGCCAGCTTCCGGTTGAGGGTAGAGAGGGGCAGGTCCCGGGCCAGGAGCCATACCCTCTGGCCAGGTCGATAAGCTGGGGCCGGCACTCTCTGTCAGTTGGCGCTGCGCCGGGCCCGCTCTGTAGCTCGCAACACAGCGGCCCGGGCGGTCTTCCAAACGCGCCGACATCGGCGGAGATGGGCCCTCGCGGACGGGACCGCCACCTCCAACTCCTGATGGGGGAACAGAGGGGGTTGATAGCCAAGGGAACACTCGAAGGGGGACAAACCGGTAGCCGAACTCTCCATGGAGTTGAGCGAGTACTCCACCCAGGGCAGGTACTTGCTCCAGGAGGTGGGGTTGCTGGTGGTAACGCAACGCAAAGCCGCCTCCAGGGCTTGATTGGCCCGCTCTGCCTGCCCATTGGTCTGGGGGTGATACCCGGAGGAGAGGCTGACCGTGGCCCCAATCCCCTTACAGAAGGCCTGCCACACCTTAGAAGGGAACTGGGGACCACGGTCAGAGACAATGTCCAGGGGAATCCCATGGGGTCGGACGACGTGGGAGACGAGAAGGTCCGCCGTCTCGGCTGCAGAGGGGAGTTTGGTGAGGGCAACAAAGTGGACGGCCTTGGAAAACCGGTCGACAATGGTCAGAATGGTGTCATTGCCTTGGGACACGGGGAGGCCGGTTACAAAGTCCAAGGCAATGTGGGGCCAAGGTCGGCCGGGGACAGAAAGGGGGCACAGGAGACCTGCTGGAGGGCGATGGAGAGCCTTGCTGCGGGCGCAGGTGGTGCAGGCAGCCACAAACTCCCTGGTGTCTGCCTCCATGGTGGGTCACCAGAAACTCCTGCGGTTGAAGGCCGCCGTTCGGTGGACATCAAGGTGGCAGGCAAAACGGCTGGAGTGGCCCCACTCCAGCACCTGGGGCCGGACAGAGGGAGGCACAAATAGCCGGTTCCGGGGTCCATTGCCTGGGTCGGGCTGGGCGCGCTGGGCCCTTCTCACCAGCGATTCGATGGCCCAGGTGACGACACCCACCACCCGGGCCGGGGGAAGGATGGTGTCTGGGGCGTCAGGGGATCCCTCGGGAAACAGACGGGAGAGGGCGTCTGCCCTGACGTTCTTGGTGCCCGGGCGGTAGGTGAGGGTGAAGTCGAACCGGCTGAAGAAGAGAGCCCAGCGCGCCTGCCTGGGGTTGAGCCTCTTAGCCGTCCGCACGTAGGTCAGGTTCTTGTGATCGGACCATACGATGAACGGCTGCCCTGCTCCCTCCAGCCAGTGTCTCCACTCCTCTAGGGCGGCGTGGACAGCCAGCAACTCCCTGTTGCCGATGTCATAGTTCTTCTCCGCAGGACTGAAACGCCGGGAGAAGAAGGCGCACAGGTGGATCTTCTGGTCCTCCTCCGACCGCTGGGAGAGGACGGCTCCGATGCCCGTGTCCGATGCGTCCACCTCCACGATGAACTGCCTGGACGGGTCCGGGTGGGCGAGCACCGGAGCCGTTGTGAACAGCCTCTTCAAGGCTGAACCCGCTGATGAAGCGCTGGTGGAAGTTTGCAAACCCCAGGAAGCGCTGGAGTTGCGTCCTGTTGGTGGGCCGTGCCCACTCCTCCACCGCTCGGGTCTTCCTGGGGTCAGTGTGGACGAGCCCCTTCTCCACGATGTGGCCAAGGAACTCCACGGAGGCGGAGTGGAACACACACTTTTCGGCCTTCACGAAGAACCTGTTCTCCAGCCGCCGTTGGAGGACCAGGCGGACATGCTGGTGGTGTTCCTCCTCAGTCCTGGAGAACACGAGGATGTCATCCAGGTACACCACCGCGAACGTGTTCAGCATGTCCCGGAGCACGTCATTGACCAACGCCTGGAAGACGGCCGGGGCGTTGGTGAGGCCGAAGGGCATAACGAGGTACTCGAAATGCCCTAGGTGGGTGTTGAAGGCCGTCTTCCATTCATCCCCTTCCCGGATGCGCACCAGGTGGTACGCGCTGCGCAGGTCTAGCTTGGTGAACACCGTGGCGTGAGTGAGTGGCTCAAACGTGGAACTCATAAGGGGGAGTGGATATTTATTTTTCACCGTGATATTATTTAGCATTCGATAATCTATGCAAGGCCTCAGGCTGCCCTCCTTCTTTGCCACAAAAAAGAAGACAAGGGCCTTATGATTCCTGAGGCCAGGGACTCTGTGATATAATTGCGCATAGACTCCTTGTCCGGGACGGAGATGTTATACGGCCGACCGGTGGGAAGGTCGGCCCCGGGAAGGAGATCTATGGCACAATCATAGGGACGGTGAAGGGGGAGGGAAAGTGCACTGTCCTTACTAAATACAGGGGCTAAATCGTGATAAATGGGAGGAACACCAGTGAGATCCGTGGGAGGAGGCACGGGTCTGAGGCCGCTGGACGGGGAGTGGGCGGAGCGAAGGCAGTTGGCATGACACGCAACGCTCCAACCCAAAATCCGCCCAGTAGACCAAGAGATGTAGGGATTGTGCCGTTCCAACCACGGTCTTCCTAACACCAGGGGCGCTGTGGGGGCGTAAAAAACCAAGAAACGGATAGCTTCCACGTGATTACCCGAAAGAGTGAGGGTGAGGGAAGCAGTGCTGTGTGTGATCTTACCAAGTGAACGACCATCTAGGGCTTGGGCTGTGAGGGGTGTGTCTAGGGGGACGAGTGGAATGCCGGCCTGCTGGGCCAGCGAGATGTCCATCAAACACTCGTCCGCCCCCGAATCCAGGAGTGCACCAATAGAGAGTGAGTCGTTACCCCAGGTGAGAGTGACCGGGAACAGCTGGTTGTGCTCCTTCTTGGGCTGGGGCTGAGGAAGGGTCGTCAGGCTCACTAGGACACCCCTCGCTAGTGAGCCGGGTCTTTTGGGCGAGTCGGGCAGGCCTTGATGTAGTGGCCCGACCTCCCGCAGTAGAGGCAGAGGTGGTCACGCATCCTCTGCTCCCTAACCTCCAGCGGGAGCCGTGACCGACCCAACTGCATGGGCTCCTCCTCCGGCCTGGATCCAGAAGCCACCCAGGGTTGCGAGGGGGAGTGTGAGGGTGGAGAGAGCCCACGGGACGCTGACCCAGGGAAGGCACCGGTAGAACGGATGGGGGTTGGTCTATGGGAGGGGCCAGTGCGCGGGGTGCGTTCCTGGCGCCGCTCCCGCAGCCGTTCGTCCATCTGGAGGGCGAGGGTGACGAGCTCGTTGAAGGAGGCAGGGCGGTCCCGAACGATGAGATCTTTGATGGGCTCGCTCAGCCCCCTCCTGTACGCGCTCTTGAGCGCAGTGTCATCCCACCCACTGTCTGCCGCGAGTATTCTCACCTCCAAGGAATAATCTGCCACCGACCTGGCTCCCTGTTGGATGGAATGGAGGCGGCCGGCAGCGTCCTGCCCGTCAGCTGGGTGGTCGAACACCAGACGGAACTCGCGGCGGAAGGCACCATAGTCCGAGGCGAGCCTCTCGGTATGGCCAACCGCCGCTATGGCCCAGCTGAGGGCTTTGCCGGTGAGGAGGGACATAAGGGCTACCTTAGTCTCTCCTATCCTATACCTGGCTGGCTGGTGTTTGAACAGGAGCTCACACTGACCAAGGAAACCCCTGCACAGCTCGAACTCCCCACCGAAGGCCTTGGGGCAGGGAAGGTTAGGTTCGAACCGGGGGTCCAGTGGGGGTTGACTCGGAGGAGGGGGAACGGGGAAACCGGAGGCCGAGCTGGGGGCAGAGACCAGGGCCAGAGCAGGGTGGTCGCTCCTCCTGGAGACCGCTGTTGTGAGTGCAGCGATCTGCGCGGAGAGGGCGTCTAACGCGCTCGTCGCGGCCCGGGAGCCGGACTGAAGATCGCTGATCTCTCCGGTGACATGGGTGAAGGCAGTAGTAAGCTCTGAGTGGAGAGAGGCAAGTTGGCAGCTGTGACTTCTTGCTACTGCCTCTAGGATGATGGGGCTCTGGGGCATCACAGGGACCGTGTTAGAAGACTAGACTAATACTTTTTGTCTATCTCTGCGCAGATGAAGTGGATTATTAAACCGTTATAAAGAATCGTACTGACTACCGAACTTCTGCTGGAGGGAAAAATGCAGCCTCCGTTTATTCGGTCGTTTTGGGAGAAGAAGAAAATGAACAGCGCCTCAGTGACGTAATCAATCCACGCATGCAAGCGCAACACCGCCCACTTGTGGACAAACAAAGTCGTAAACAAAATAATAGTACACAGTAACACAGTCATACAAATACACTGGTGTTATATCTTAACACTCCCACTTATGAATCATGAGCTTACTGTATACCTTTTCATATTCATAGAACAAAACAAAAAAAAAACTTGGTATAACCCATACCACTCACATTTCACACACCAAACATTGCCTTAGCAAATGTCTTCAGTTTTACTTTGGATGCGGGTTTCGTCATTACATCCGCAACCATTTCGTCTGTAGGGCAATACACCAATGACATCCTTTCCTCTCTTATGGTAGACCTTATAAAGTGGTATTTGATATCCACATGTTTACAGCGTTGCCTACACACCGGGTTCTTCGCTAAAGCTATTGTCCCCTGGTTGTCCTCATAAACCACTGTTCTCTTGTATTCATATGAATCAATACCTCTCAGTAACTGTTCAACATAAATACATTCCTGGATGGCTAAAGCCAGAGCCATATACTCCGCCTCGCACGTAGAAAGTGCCACAGTAGCTTGTTTCGCGGCTTTCCAAGAGATAAGTGCACTTCCCCTGCTCATGCTCACACAGTAACCTGATGTGCTGCGTCTATCCGCAGTATCTGAAGCCCAGTCGGCATCACTATATGCCTGTAAGCCAAGCTTCTCGTCGCTCTTCCTGTAACAGAGCTGTTTGTCTGTGGTGCCCTTAAGGTAACGAAACACATGTTTTACTGTCACCCATTGCTCTTCAGTAGGCTCTGCAAAATGCTGAGATAGCTTGCTCACAACAAAACATAAATATGGACGTGTACATGTAGCTAAGTATATTAGACTCCCGACCACCTCTCTGTACTTTTTCACATCTAACATTTTTGGTGCATCTTCTGAGTAGTCTAATTTCTGCTCACATGGGGTTTCTCTTACCCTGCACTCCTGCATATCAAAACGCTTCAATATTTTCTCAGAGTACCTTTGTTGTGAAACTGTTACACAGTTGGCGGACTGAGTGAAGTCCATCCCAAGAAAGCACTTTAACCTGCCCAGATCTTTCATCCTGAATTTTGTGGACAGCATCTTTTTCACTTTACTCAGCATCTCTGTGCTGCTTGATGCTATGATAATCTACCCAGGTTATAATGATCGTTTTCCCTTCCTTTGACTCCTTGGAGTACACACAATGGTCTGATTGGTTTTGTGTAAAACCATCACCTGTCAAACACTCGTCTAACAGTAAGTTCCAGTTGCGGCCAGACTGCTTGAGGCCGTAGATTGACTTCTCTAGTTTACACACTAGTTTTTCTCCCTTCTCAATATAACCCTCAGGTTGTTCCATGTATATGTCATAGTCTATGGGGGCATGAAGATAGGCCATCTTTACATCCATCTGGTGTAAAATCAAGTCATACTGAGCCGCCTTCTGTAGAAGCACTCGAACACTTGTTAGGTTGGCTGTCGGCGAAAATGTCTCCCCATAATCCACCCCAGCTCTCTGGCTATATCCCTTTGCTACAAATCTAGCCTTGTACTTGTCGTGTCCGTCTATATCTGTCTTTATCGCATACACCCACCTTCCTCCCACTGTTTTCTTGCCCTCTGGCAATTTCGTAAGGGTGAATGTTTTGTTGTCTCTTAGAGACTCCATTTCCTCGTCCATTGCCCTGGACCACTTTTCTGATTCTGGCGATTCCATGGCCTCTTTAAAGGTCAGAGGGACACCGCACACTGCCCTGTATGCATAATCTATAGTAGTGAGTGAGCTGTCATCACTGTCGCCCTGACTATAGTCAATCAGGTATCTCGGAGGGTTGCGTTCCCTTTGGGGGTACCTCCCACTGGCTGAGGCTTGTGACGTCACCCTTGGGTGCTCCTCGTCATCATCCTCGGGTGCTGACTGTGTACCGTCAGTTTGTACATTTTTCTGTACTCTAGGCTGAGTTGCAGCTGTCTCAACAGACTTTCTCTCTCTTACCCAGTCTTCTGGGTGCAGACCTGGTGTCTGAGTCTCATTTTCACTAGTTGCCTTGTGTACAAATTTAACTAGTCTGTGTTTCTGTACTTTCTCTTGCTCAGGGTAGTAGACTAGGTAGGCCGGGCTGTTCTTGTCGTGTCCTACAAAACGCCCCCTCTCACATCTAGAATCTAACTTTCCCTTGTCCTGCTGGTAAGCATAGCATTCTGTCCCGAACTTTTGCATTCTAGCCATGTTGCACTTTTTTCCTGTCATTGCCGTGTATGGCGTAGTGCCCATGTGCTTGTTGAAGCATCTGTTTCTGGTGTGGGCTGCCTCCTGTACAGCATAAGGCCAGAGGCTCTTTGGTAGACCACTATCTATTAGCATACACCTTGCCATCTCGAATAGTGTGCGTCCTTCTCTCTCTGCAACGCCATTTTGATGGGGAGAGTATGGGCAGGACGTCTTATGTCTTATTTTGTTCCATCTCAACAGGGTTTGAAACTCCTTGCCTGTAAACTCAGTTCCATTATCTGACCTTATGCATTTCACTGTCCCATAGGGAGCTACATCTGCCAGAAATTTCTCGGTCGCTTGCACTGTGTCACTCTTTGTTTTTAAGAAATAAACACACACAGCCCCTGTGCACACATCTGTAAATGATTGCATGTACCTGAAACCATTAATGGACTCGTTTGCCACAGGACCGGCTAAATCAGTGTTTACCAACTCCAGTGGTGTCTTGGCTTTGTCTGTAGATTTCCTGTTCCTGTTTTGGGTAAACTTCCCTTCTATGCATACTGCACACTCTTTGTCAGGTTTACACACTTTACCCTTTATATGCATACCATCAGTGATATCCTGTAGCTTTATGATATCGTCATAGTTGCAGTGGCCCACTATCTCATGCCAAGTTTCTATATCATGGCTCACATGGCACTTTTCAACAACACATTCAGTTTGCAAATAGTACATTTTCCCCTGTACAAAAATGTCAAACCTGGTACCATCCGGTAACATCAGGGCATCTCTGCCCTCTTTGAAGAACACATTGGCTCCGTGTGCTGTCGCAGACTTCACAGAGAAGAGCTCTTGGGGGTACGATGGAATATATAGTGCGTTCCGCAGTGTCACTCTACACCGTCGCCCCTCACTGTCGAGCAGACATACCGTAGCATCTCCCCTGCCCTGCACCACACCAAAGGTGCGCTTACCATCCGCCAGCTCTATGCAGTGTTTCTCTGGCTCGAACGAGCTGTCAAAGCTCTTGAACTTCTTCTTATCATTGACTATGTGGGAAGAAGCCCCACAGTCCACAATCAATCCTGGTTTGAACTGTTGCCGTCGTCCTGGTCCTGCTGAGCTGGTCTCTCCAGCCTGCACTCTGAAGATGTAGTTCTCTTCTTCCGCAGCATTCCCCGGTCCCTGACCTCGACCTGCTCCGTGACCACCACCGCCGCCGCCACCTTGCTCGCGTGCACACCTGGCTCCATCAGCGCGGTCCTTCTTCTTGCACACTTTGTCCGTGTGACCCTTGACCCGGCAGAAGCTGCACCACACGCTGCGTGAACAGTCCGATTTCCGATGGCCTTTGTCACCGCATCGCCAGCACACCGTTTGTTCATCATCTCCCTCCCAGCGTTTCACTGGCTTTTTCTTAGGCGCTGCGTGGGCCTTCATCACCCTCTCGGACATCTCGTCCGTTGCTGTAGCATTAGCTACATCTTCAGCCGCCTCAAAGTATCTCAATTTGGCCTTAAATTGTCCCAATGTCAACTCACTGTCGCCATGTGTCACCATTAGAGTGAATGGCTTATATCTCTCGGGTAACCCCCTCATCACCATGGCCATCATTAGTCCCTCACTCGGTGCTTCTCCCGCCCCTTTGAGAGCCGTAATGATTTGTTCAGCTCGGATAATGTATTCGGTTATCGTCTCATTATCAGCTTTCTTTAGACCAGTCAATGTTACATACAGAGTGACAATCCGGGGTCTGCCCTTACCAATGTAATGTTCCCGCAACACCCGTAGACTCTCTCTACCGTTGTTCTTCGTTTCTCTGAAGATCAGTCCCAAGCTTGTGTTGTCCAATAAAGGCGCCAATGCGCAGTCGGCGTCCGCGTTCCGCTCCTCGTCTAGGGCCTGCTCTTCCACTGTCAAAGGTCCCACGGGCTCGGTAAGAATGGTGGTTTTCAGCCCCACACCATGCATGCAACAGAGCATTCGCTCTTCCCACAGTTCATACTCATCGGCCTGTCCGTTGAATGTGGGCCACCTGCTCTTCTTCCGCTCCATCTCCCTAGGTAGCGTTAGCTTAGCTTAGCGTTCCGTTAGCTTCCCGATAGTCTCTCTCGATGCTAACTAGCTTCACACTTGCTAACTTGCTACTCCGTGCTAACCTGCGCGCATCCCGCCATCCGAGGTTATCACACTTTGTGTACTTCTTTTATCAAGCTACTAAATAATCCAACGTTATCTGGGCCCATAACCTGTTAGAAGACTAGACTAATACTTTATGTCTATCTCTGCGCAGATGAAGTGGATTATTAAACCGTTATAAAGAATCGTACTGACTACCGAACTTCTGCTGGAGGGAAAAATGCAGCCTCCGTTTATTCGGTCGTTTTGGGAGAAGAAGAAAATGAACAGCGTCTCAATGACGTAATCAATCCACGCATGCAAGCGCAACACCGCCCACTTGTGGACAAACAAATTCGTAAACAAAATAATAGTACACAGTAACACATAGTCATACAAATACACTGGTGTTATATCTCAACAGACCGTCTGCTCCGTGGGTTTGCCTGGGTCCATAATGGCTTTGACGTTCTGTTGTGCTCGCGCACCAGAACCCGACCCGTGTGGCGAAACCCAAGGCAGACAGACACAGGATGACTTCAAAATCCAAAAAGGTGGTTTTATTGTGGGAGGGGAATGTATGGTGCGAAAAACGTTCTGTTAGTGGGATGTGTGAATAAACTATGTGCGGTGTCCAGTGGTTTGCGTGTATAACTGTGTGTGAGTGTTTTTAGCCAATGTGTGGTGCGGTATTTAAATGACCAGGAGGTGTTGAAATAATGTGCGTTCACCTGGCAAGAAAGTCCAGTCCGTGATCCAAGAGGGGTTGTCCGAGGAAGTCCGGGTCCGAGATCCGGGAAGTCGAGTCCAAAAGGAGGGGTCCAGGTAGAGGGACAAGGGGGGAGATCGCTGGAGAGGTCCGGGGAAAACCGTGAAGGTCACTGGGGACGAGGGAGACGCGGGGAGCCGTGGAAGTCGCGGAGGGAGAGTCGCAGGGTTCACTACGTCGAAGCACGGAGTGGTGTTCTGGGAGACTTCTTTTAGAGGGCTGCCCGATTACCGCAGGTGTGCCTGATGGATGATGGCAAACACCTGGTGCAGTGCAGCGCTCGTCTCCTCAGAGCGCGAGCCGAGCGCTCGGATGTTTCCGGCACGTCCGAGCTGGGGGAGTGGCTTGAACGTGCCGGGGAGGCAGCTCGGGGCGGTGTAACCACAACAAAAGGAAGCGTAAAAGAAGAATTTGTACTAAGTTTTAATCCTTAATTACTCTACATTTTAAAGATTTTCTCAAAGTCAACAGCGAGCTACAAAACTTCAACTCATCATTAAGACCACTCCATAGCTTGACTCCCACAACTGACACACGTGTATTTTACACTGGTTCTCACGTTACATGATTGAAAATACACAACCCTCTTAAATTATAGTTTCCTTCTCTTCATTTATAAAGTTGTTGGATAAAAACAGAAAGGCTTTTACTTCTAGCCCGAAAAAATTATTTTTTTAAATACAAAATATGTAAGAATTTTAAGGTGCAGGTCACGGTATAAATAATGGATTAGTAGATTCACGGTGACAAACTTTATGTATTATTCTAATACCTCTTTTCTGATGTTTACTTATAGGATCTGTATCTCATCTCATCTCATCTCATATTCAGCCGCTTATCTGTGGTCGGGTCGTGGTGGCAGCAAGCTAAGTAGGGCACTCCAGACGTCCCTCTCCCCACCAACGCCCTCCAGCTTCTCCTGGGGGATCTCAAGGCGTTCCCAGGCCAGATTGGACATGTAGTCCCTCCAGCGAGTTCTGGGTCTACCCCGGGATCTCCTCTCAGTTGGCCGTGCCCGGTAAACCTCCAAAGGAAGGCGCTCAGGAGGCATCCTAATCAGATGGCTGAACCATCTCAGCTGGCTCCCTTCAATGCGAAGGAGCAGAGGCTCTACTCCAAGCTCCCTCCAGATGTCCGAGCTCCTCACCCTATCTCTAAGGCTGAGCCCAGACACCCTACGGAGGAAACTCATTTCAGCCGCTTGTATCCGCGAGCTCACCCTTTCGGTCACTACCCAAAGCTCATTACCATAGGTTAGGGTTGGAACGAAGATTGACTAGTAAATTGACAGCTTTGCCTCCCGGCTCAGCTCCATCTTCGCTACAACGGTCCGGTACAACGTCCGCATTACTGCTGATGCTGAACCAATCTGTTTGTCAATCTTCCGCTGCATCCTACCCTCACTCGTGAACAAGACCCCGAGATACTTGAACTCCTTCACTTGGGGCAGCAACTCATCCCCAACCCAGAGGGAGCAAGCCACCATTTTCCGGTAGAGAACCATGGCCCCAGACTTGGAGGTGCTGACTCTCATCCCAGCCATTTCACACTCAGCTACAAACCACCCCAGTGTGCACGAGGGCGCGTTCTGATGAAGCCAACAAAACCACATCATCTGTGAAGAGCAGAGATGTAATTCTGAGGTTCCCAAGACGGACACACTCCTCACCTTGGCTGCGCCTTGAGATCCTGTCCATGAACATCACAAACAGCATCGGAGACAAGAGACAACCTTGGCGGAGTCCGACACCTACCGAAAACGTGTTTGACTTTGTGCCAAGAATGCAGACGCAGCTCTCACTTTGATTATACAAGGACCGGATGGCTTGTAGCAACTGCCCCGGTACCCCATACTCCAGCAGTACCCCCCACAGAGTGCCCCGGGGTACACAGTTGTAAGCCTTCCCCAAGTCCACAAAACACATGTAGACTGGCTGGTCAAACTCTCATGCCCCCCTCAGCACTTCCGCAAGGGTAAAGAGCTGGTCTGTTGTTACACGTCCAGGATGGAATCCGCATTGTTCCTCCTGGGTCTGAGGTTCGAAAATCGGTCGGAGCCTCCTTTCGAGCATCCTAGAGTAGACTCTCCCAGGGAGGCTGAGCAATATGATGCCCCGATAATTGGAGCACACACTCCGGTCCCCTTTTTTAAATATGGGAACCACCACCCCAGTCTGCAACTCCACAGGTACTGTCCCCGACCTCCTCGCGACTGTAACCAGGTTAAAATTAATGTTTTTATTTTATTTTGTTTGAGTATGAAATATCACCAAATCCTGTCTGTGTGCTGTTATTTGTGTTTACTACATTTTATTTTATGTCATTATTTACTTTTATGTATGTTTTACAACGACCGTCATATACGTGTACTGTCGCTTTAAGAGAGAGGTCTTGTGGGTACACGGAAGAGGGAACGCGGGAGAGGCCATTTTTGTTTTGTGGGAGGAGTCTCAAGCAGCAATCGAGCCGAGCCACGCGTGTTTCTTACCGTGGGACAGTTTTGCGGGTTGAGGAGAACGTAACCTTGAGTATCCCTGTAAGAAGATACTGCAAGCTGTGGGATAAAATACTTGTTTATCCTTTCTTACATCGGAGTCCCGTGGACGGTTTCTACTTCTAACGCACACGAGTGGAGTCCGGGCAGTGGTTGAACCTCGACCCCCACGTCCGTAAGAAACACCGCTCCCGCTGGAGGACTGGACGGTTGTCGAAGGGTTTGAAACCAAAATAAATGGCAAGAACACAACGCAGAGCTGATGATGGAAGTGACGGGCGTGCAGCAGGCTGACCAGCAAAGAACAGCATAGGACTGCCCCCGTTACATTGGTGCCGTGACCCTCCTGGATCCTGAGAGTGACATCAGTTGCTCGCCGCGGGAGGCTGCTGTCGTCATCAAGCCCCAGACGTCCTCAGGTATTTCTATAGACTGTATGCTCATGTTACAGTGGACTGGAGTTGAGCTGTGTGGACACTGGACAGTCATAGCTGTGGTTACCATGGACTGGGCTTATGAACAGGACATTTGTATATACTGAAGGAAGAAAAACACAGGAAAAAAAAAAGGTTAATGTTGATGTGATTGAAGGACTCGTGTGAATAATCTATTGATGTAGACTACTGGATATGTGCATATGTGATTAATCTATTGGTGATTTTTTTGATTGTGTGTGATTGTTTCAATCTCTTAGTGATTTCTAGATTCAATTATTTAAATGAATTAAGCTTTTCACTTCTTTATTTTATTTTTTATTTTATCTGAGTTAGAGGTAGGAACATGGCAGAGGGTGGTTCGTACGTAGGTGGGGGTGACATTGCTGATCAGGATCTTTTGGATCGCCAGTGTGCTATGGAGAGGGGGTACCAGTTAAATGTGGGTGGGGGTTTACGGCTAGGTGTAGGTAGGAGTTTCGGGCAGCTCTTAGAGGGCGGGGAACTAGACACCAGAGCACCAGGACCTAGAGACCCGACCACATTTGGCACTCCTCAGTTCACCTCCACACGCTACGTAGAACGGGCCAGGCCAGGTATCAGCGAAGGGGCTGTGCTAGGTAACAGCGAGCAGCCAGTGGGTGAGTTAGCAATGCTCATTACTCGGTTAGCAGAGAAGATAGGAGAGTCAATCACTGCTAAGCTGCTGGAAACACAAATGCTTAGAAACACACACAGACAGTGCTAGGTCTGCTGAACAGCGTTCGGAGACAGTGCCTAGTGTTAGAGTAGTAATGCAGACAGATGCTAGGGAGCCTCCTATTTTCAGGGGCGATAGCTCTGATAAGTTTACAGTTCATGAGTGGGAGAGCCTTATGACTTTGTATTTGAGGAAGCGAGCCATTCCAGTTAGTGAGCAGTCACATGAGATTCTAGCTAAGCTTATGGGGAAAGCAGGGGACGTAGTGAGGATAAAGCTGCGCAACACATCTGTCGACCACATAGCGAACCCCCACATTATTTTTGATGCACTGAAGCAACACTTTAGTGACTTCACATACTCGAGCATGCCCCTGGCGGACTTTTACAGTACGCTGCCCAAGCCAGGTGAGGACGCTATGGAGTATTGGATTAGGCTTAATAAGACAGTGGAGGTGGCTGACGAATGCTTGAAGCGGCAAGGCCGTAGTATTGAAGAGCCAAGCCACGAGGTAAGCATGATGTTTATCAAACACTGTCCAGATCAGTCTCTTGCCAATGTTTTTAAGTTCAAGTCCACAGGGAAATGGTCTGCTAGCGAGATCCAAGAGAGGCTTGATGAGCACATGCTGGAGAGGAAGTCCCGTGTTGCTGCAGGTGGACAACGTGAAGCAGGCGCGGTAGAGCGTAGGTTCCATTCACAGGTTCATGTCCCTGTAGTCGACGTGGCTCCCGACTTGAACACGACCGTGCCGGTGGTGCCATCTCCCGTCCCGGCTCATGCGTCATCTCCTACACCATTTTGTGCAAGGTCTCCTACACCGTCTCCTGCACCTGTCTCTGGCGGTGATGATTATATGAGGAGTTTGGTGAGCTTGCTAGACCGTTTGGTCAAAATGCAGACTCAGGTTCCAGTTAGCGCTGCAGTCCGGACACCGACGCAGACTCAACCTCCAGCTAGCGCCGCAGGGCAGGTGCCAGACGCACCGCAGCATTTGTGCAGGGTTTGTAAGTCTCCGGATCACTCCACATTTTCCCACTGCAGCCGGGAGAACCGATGTATAAACTGTTTGTCTCCTGGTCATTGGAAGAGGGACTGTCCTCATCCTCAGCCGCCCAACCAGCTCCGTTCTCAGCCTGGTGGAAGAGCTGGTCATCAGTCTCGTCCGTTAAACTACTAAACCCACACCTAGAGAGGGATGGTGTGGGTAATGTAGATGTATCCCTCACTGATGTCTCCGACCTGGCTCACTTGTATGAAGACAAGTGTGCCAAAGCACCTCAGGGTTCGCGTATGGTCATTCAGGCGACACAGAGGATTCAGGCTTTCAGTGACTTGTTCTATGCTCCTGTTCTTGTCAACCAGAGTGTGCAGCTTAATGGCATGTTGGATACTGGCTCTATGTCATGCAGTATCAGTGAAAATGCAGTAGAGAAGCTCCGCTCTGGGGGTGTTTTACCTGAGAAGCAGCAGCCTCAAGAGAACATTGTCTTGATTGGCTGCGGTGGTCTGGAGACTAGGCCTGATGGTTTTTATGACCTCAACATGCAGCTTTATGGTGTTTCCTTTGTCATACCCACTCTGGTCGTGCCCGGTCAGCATGATGATCTGATAGTCGGCACAAACGTCATTAAACATGTGGCCCATGTACTCAAGAGTGGTACTGAGTACTGGGACATCGCGTCCAGACAGGAACATCCGTCTAGTCCTGACGTTGAACAGTTCTTGTCCATGTTCACGAATGTAGAGCGCTGGAGGGGTGGTGCAGTTCCTGAGAAGATAGGTACTGTTAAGCTCACCCAGGCCGTGACACTCTTACCGAGGCACGAGCACTTAGTCTGGGGCAGACTTCCTGCTAAGGTGCCTATGTCAGCTGGAAGCACTGTTGTTGTGGAGCCGACAGACTCCAAGGCCATGCCACGCAGTGTCCTCGTAGGTCGACTTGTCACACCGCTCTGGGGTGATAGGTGGGTACCCATGACTGTTGTCAATCCATCTGACAAAGCCATCACACTGAAAAGGAACTGCAAGTTGGCTGATGTGTTTCCATGCTTGGCGATTGAGGACTTTAATGTTTTCCAGGGACTGCAATCAGTTGCAGGGAGGCATGAGTCCAACGCCACAGATAGTGCCTGTCCCCCTGTCCAGCCGGCTAGGAGTTTGTCAGAGCTCGGACTCAGTGACATTGACCTCAGCTCCTGTCAGGTTAGTGAGGCATGCAAGTCCCAGCTCACTCAGCTGCTCACCGAGTACCATGACATCTTCTCCAGGGACTCTCTGGACTGTGGCGAGGTCACAGGATACACACATCGCATCCATCTGGTGGATGAGCGCCCCTTTCGCTTGCCCTACAGGAGGGTTCCCCCAGCCCACTATCAGAAGTTGAGACAGGTTCTCACTGATATGGAGGAGAAAGGGATTATCCGGAAGTCCTCGAGCGCATACGCTTCACCGCTGGTTATGGTATGGAAGAAGGATGGCGGGCTTCGGATCTGCACTGATTTCAGATGGCTGAATGCTCGGACCTTGAAAGACGCTCATCCCTTGCCACACCAGTCGGACTGTCTTGCCGCGCTGGGTGGTAACTGCCTCTTTAGTACGATGGACCTCACCTCTGGCTTCTTCAACATCCCAATGCATGAAGATGACAAGAAGTACACTGCTTTCACG
This sequence comes from Lampris incognitus, assembly GCF_029633865.1. Lineage (NCBI taxonomy): Eukaryota > Metazoa > Chordata > Actinopteri > Lampriformes > Lampridae > Lampris > Lampris incognitus. The sequence goes on from NC_079214.1 coordinate 72,286,447, forward strand.
ACTCCCCTTGGGTTGCATGAATACAATCGCATGCCACAGGGCCTTTGTAATAGCCCTGCAGCCTTCATGAGAATGATGATTGGGATCTTTGGGGATCTGAACTTCACGAAGCTTTTGTGCTATCTTGATGATCTTCTTGTCTTCGCGCCGTCAGAGGTTGAGGCTCTGTCGAGGCTCCGCACTGTGTTTCAGAGGTTGAGGGAGAACAACTTGAAACTGGCTCCGAAGAAGTGTCATCTGCTGCAGAAGCGGGTGCGGTTTTTGGGCCACGTGGTTGATGGCGGAGGTGTGTCTGTCGATCCCTCCAAAGTAGAGGTCATCTCCAACATGACAGTGCAGGATCTCATGGAAGGTGATGGGTGCACGCCTTCTGTTCGTAGGATCAAATCTTTCCTTGGTATGGTATTTTACTACCAGCATTTCCTCCCGAACTGCTCCTCCGTGGCTAAGCCCCTGTTCGCCCTTACAGCTGGACAAAAGAGGAGGGGGAGGTCGGCTAAGGATAAGAAGCCCCATGGCAGCTTCCGTAAGCTTACCTCCGCAGACTGGACGGTGGAATGTGGGGAAGCATTTGATCTGTTGAAGACGATGTTACTGGAGTGTGTGGTGCTTGCCCATCCAGACTTTGAGGTGCCTTTCATTTTGTCGGTCGATGCGTCTTTGGACGGACTCGGCGCGGTGCTGTCTCAAGTGCCCCGAGGAGAGTCCAAGGCCAGACCTGTTGGTTTTGCAAGCAAGTCCCTCAGTGCCTCACAGCGGAAGTATCCAGCTCATAGACTGGAGTTCATGGCGCTGAAGTGGAGTGTTTGTGAAAAGTTCAGCCACTGGCTGAAGGGTCAAAGCTTCACCGTTTGGACAGATAATAATCCGCTGACTTATCTCCTAACGAAGCCGAAGCTTGACGCGTGTGAGATCCGCTGGGTGTCTAAGTTGGCGTCTTACACTTTCGATCTCAAACACCTGCCAGGGAAGAAAAACGTGGTGGCGGATGCCTTGAGTCGCGACCCTTTTTCCAAGCCCGTCAGTCAGAGGCTACTTAGGGAGCCCTACCCGGCCCTTGTTCAGGAAGCCGACGGGGTTGAGGGGGACTCTGTGCAGGATGTTTTCAGACTCAGTTGCCAGTCCCAAACACTGAGTAGTGCGCGATCTGGGTTTGCTGGTGATGCAGCTGAGGTCAGGGCTTTTTGTCAAGCCAAATGTGACTGGCCTGATGCATAAGTATTCACAGCACTCAGTTTGGTCCAGCACGTTCAGCATCTGTCGGGTGGTCAGGATACACTGCCAATGTTATCCACCGAGGAGCTCAGGTTGAGTCAGGAGCAGGACCCCTGCATCTCCAAGGTGTTGCCCTTTGTCGCTGTTCGGAAGCGGCCATCGAGGCGTGAGAGGCATGGTGCTGACCAGAAGGTCCTCAGGCTGCTGAAACAGTGGGAGAAGTTGGAAGTCAATGATGGTGTCTTGTACAGGGTGACAAAGGACCCAGTGTCCAAGCAGAGGAGGTCTCAGTATGTTTTACCTCTGAGTCTGAAAGACAAGGCACTGTCTGGCATCCACGATCACGCTGGTCATCAGGGCCAGGACCGTACTCTCTCTCTTGCAAGGCAGCGTTTTTATTGGCCTGACATGGAGAGGGATATCAGAGCATATTTCAGATGCTGTCGGAGATGTGTGTTTGGGAAGACCCCAGAGCCAGCTGCTTGCGCGCCCCTGGAGAGCATTAAAACCTCCGCACCGATGCAGCTTGTGTGTATGGATTTCTGGTCCGCTGAGGACAGTAAGCAGCGGTCGGTCGATGTCCTAGTGGTTACTGACCACTTCACTAAGCTTGCTCACGCATTCCCCTGCGCCAATCAGACAGCGAAGCAGGTCGCCAAGAAACTCTGGGATCATGTATTCTGTGTTTACGGGTTTCCGGAGAGAATACATTCTGACCAGGGCACAAACTTTGAGAGCAACCTGATTGCAGAGCTTCTCAGGTTGGCGGGTGTAGCGAAGTCCCACACGACGGCCTACCATCCTATGGGTAATGGCGGGACAGAGCGTTTTAATCGCACGATGGGGAATATGCTCCGTTCCCTTCCGCTTCAGCAGAAGCAACAGTGGGCTCAGCAGATTCATTCTCTCACGCTCGCGTACAATGCCACTGTTCACGAGACCACGGGTTACGCGCCTTTCTTCCTGATGTATGGGCGTGTCCCAAGACTGCCGGTGGATGTTATGTTCAGGCAGGTTTTGCATGACCCTCACGTTGTTGATTATGACTCTTATGCTCAGTCTCTGCTTTCCTGTCTAAGGAGTGCAATGGAGATCGCTCAGAAGCACTCCACGGCTGAGCAGCAGCATCAGGTGCGACAGTACAACAGACACGCCAAGGGCACTGTCCTGTCTGTCGGGGATCGTGTTTTGGTTGCGAACCAGAGTGAGCGAGGGAAGAGAAAGTTGGCTGACAAATGGGAGAACGGAGTGTACACGGTTGTCGGTGTCAACCCCAATATCCACGTCTACAAGATTCAGGATGCAGAGGGGCACACCAGGGTGGTGCACAGGAACCGTTTGTTGGAGGTCAACTTCTTGCCCCTCCCTGAGTTAGATCAGGGTGAGGAGTCCAGTACAACCAGTCAGTTGCTTGACTGCGCAGGGTCCAATGAGGAGGACAGTGCAGATGCCCTGACGGTCTCAGGGGATGCAGTGGGGCTAGCAGTCTCATCACTTGTAGACTCGCCTAGATCTGAGTGGGCAGAAGCGGAAGAGTTCATTCCGTCTAGTCTGGTAGTCAGTCCTGTGGGGGCCACTGCTCAGACTCCACCCAACACACACGCACCACACAACACACATGCACCACACATAGAGGCATCACACTCACTCGATGTTGGTGTTATATCTCACACTGATTCGCACACAGAAGCACCACACTCACTCGATACAGATGTTGCAGCTCGCACTGTCTCACGCACACAAGTAGAGAGTGATGGTCGGGTTAGGACACGCACAGGGAGGGTGGTGAGGTCAGTGAACAGGTTAATAGAATCTATGGCTCAGATGCCATTTCTACGGAGTGTGAGGGTTTGAACTTTGATGGAGGTTGGAGTCATTCAAACTAGTTTAATGTGAGTTATTAGGTGTCTATCAGACAGGGTTGTTTTGGGCCAAGTGCATGGTGTGGCGTATCAGGCGTCACATTGATCTAGGGGAATACTGAGACTTGATCAACCTCATTATTTTCTGAACCTCGTAACCGAGGTAGCTCCTAAGTTGACTGGAGGACTAGGTCCTTCTTTTCACTTGTGCCAGTAGTCAGTGATGGGCTTTTCCTTTCCTCTTTCTCTTTTTATCCTGCTGTCAAGATGTTGGTGAATTTCAGGAGGGGTGAATGTAACCAGGTTAAAATTAATGTTTTTATTTTATTTTGTTTGAGTATGAAATATCACCAAATCCTGTCTGTGTGCTGTTATTTGTGTTTACTACATTTTATTTTATGTCATTATTTACTTTTATGTATGTTTTACAACGACCGTCATATACGTGTACTGTCGCTTTAAGAGAGAGGTCTTGTGGGTACACGGAAGAGGGAACGCGGGAGAGGCCATTTTTGTTTTGTGGGAGGAGTCTCAAGCAGCAATCGAGCCGAGCCACGCGTGATTCTTACCGTGGGACAGTTTTGCGGGTTGAGGAGAACGTAACCTTGAGTATCCCTGTAAGAAGATACTGCAAGCTGTGGGATAAAATACTTGTTTATCCTTTCTTACATCGGAGTCCCGTGGACGGTTTCTACTTCTAACGCACACGAGTGGAGTCCGGGCAGTGGTTGAACCTCGACCCCCACGTCCGTAAGAAACACCACTCCCGCTGGAGGACTGGACGGTTGTCGAAGGGTTTGAAACCAAAATAAATGGCAAGAACACAACGCAGAGCTGATGATGGAAGTGACGGGCGTGCAGCAGGCTGACCAGCAGAGAACAGCATAGGACTGCCCCCGTTACACGACACTGAAAAGGCGTAGCAACCAAGACAGCCCAACAATGTCCAGAGCCTTCAGCATCTCAGGGCGTATCTCATCCACACCCGGCGCCTTGCCACCGAGGAGCTTTTTAACTACCTCAGAGACCTCTGCCAGGGATATGGGTGGGGCTTCCCCTGAGTCTTCAGACCCTACCTCCTCCACTGAGGACGTGTTAGTCGGGTTCAGGAGCTGCTCAAAGTGTTCTTTCCACCGCTCGACAACATTCCCAGTCCGGGTCAACAGTTCCCCTCCCCGACTGAACACAGCCTGAGTCAAGGCCTGCTTCCCCTTCTTGAGTCGTCGGATGGTTTGCCAGAACTTCCTTGAGGCCAACCAAAAGTCCTCCTCCATAGCCTCGCCGAACTCCTCCCACACCCGAGTTTTGCTCTCGCGACCGCCGAAGCAGCAGCCCTTCTAGCCTCCCGGTACCTGTCTGCTGCTTCAGAAGACCCCTGAGCCAACCAAGTCCGAAAGGTCTCCTTCTTCAGCCTAACGGCTTCCCTCACTACCGGTGTCCACCAGCGGGTTCTTGGGTTGCCGCCTCGACAGACACTGATGACCTTTTAACCACAGCTCCTGCCTGCCGCATCTACAATAGTGGGTCTATATTTATAGGGTCTATATATACTTATAGGGTCTATATTTGTTTTATAAAAATTTCTCCAAAACCTCAACACAATATGACAGATATGACTTTATCACCAAATAATTCAAACCTCAACACAATATGACAGATATGACTTTATCACTGAACAATTCAAACCTTAACACAATATGACAGATATGACTTTATCACTGAACAATTCAAACCTCAACACAGTACGTTTTCAGGTCTTTCAGTAATACTGTCTTCTCAGGCCTTTCAGTAACATTGTATTTTCAGCTCTTTCAATTAATATTGTGTTTTCAGGTCTTTCAGTAATGTTGTGTTTCAGGTCTTTCAGTAATATTGTGTTTTCAGCTCTTTCAGTAATATCATGTTTTAAGCTCTTTCAATAATATTGTGTTTTCAGGTCTTTCAGTAATATTGTGTTTTCAGGTCTTTCAGTAATATCGTGTTTTCAGCTCTTTCAGTAATATTGTGTTTTCAGGCCTTTCATTAATACTGTATTTTCAGGTCTTTCACTAACATTGTATTTTCAGCTCTTTCAATTAATATTGTGTTTTCAGGTCTTCCAGTAACATTGTATTTTCAGCTCTTTCAATTGATATTGTATTTTCAGGTCTTTAAAATAATATTGTGTTTTCAGGTCTTTCAGTAATATTGTGTTTTCAGGTCTTTCAGTAATACTGTATTTTCAGCTCTTTCAAGTAATATTGGGTTTTTAGGTCTCAGTAATATTGTGTTTTTAGGTCTTTAAGTAATATTGTGTTTTCAGCTCTTTCAGTAATATCGTGTTTTCAGCTCTTTCATTAATACTGTATTTTCAGGTCTTTCACTAACATTGTATTTTCAGCTCTTTCAATTAATATTGTGTTTTCAGGTCTTCCAGTAACATTGTATTTTCAGCTCTTTCAATTGATATTGTATTTTCAGGTCTTTAAAATAATATTGTGTTTTCAGGTCTTTCAGTAATATTGTGTTTTCAGGTCTTTCAGTAATATTGTGTTTTCAGGTCTTCCAGTAACATTGTATTTTCAGCTCTTTCAATTGATATTGTATTTTCAGGTCTTTAAAATAATATTGTGTTTTCAGGTCTTTCAGTAATATTGTGTTTTCAGGTCTTTCAGTAATGCTGTATTTTCAGCTCTTTCAGTAATATTGTGTTTTCAGGTCTTTCAGTAATATCGTGTTTTCAGCTCTTTCAGTAATATTGTGTTTTCAGGTCTTTCATTAATACTGTATTTTCAGGTCTCCCAGTAACATTGTATTTTCAGCTCTTTCAATTGATATTGTATTTTCAGGTCTTTAAAATAATATTGTGTTTTCAGGTCTTTCAGTAATATTGTGTTCTCAGGTCTTTCAGTAATACTGTATTTTCAGCTCTTTCAAGTAATATTGGGTTTTTAGGTCTCAGTAATATTGTGTTTTTAGGTCTTTCAGTAATATTGTGTTTTTAGGTCTTTCAGTAATATTGTGTTTTTAGGTCTTTCAGTAATTTTGTAATTTTTGGGTCTTTCAGTAATATTGTGTTTTCAGCTCTTTCAGTAATGTTGTGTTTTCAGCTCTTTCAGTAATGTTGTGTTTTCAGGTCTTTCAGTAATATTGTGTTTTCAGGTCTTTCAGTAATATCGTGTTTTCAGCTCTTTCAATAATATTGTGTTTTCAGGTATTTCAGTAATATTGTGTTTTCAGCTCTTTCAATTAATATTGTGTTTTCAGGTCTTCCAGTAACATTGTATTTTCAGCTCTTTCAATTGATATTGTATTTTCAGGTCTTTAAAATAATATTGTGTTTTCAGGTCTTTCAGTAATGCTGTATTTTCAGCTCTTTCAAGTAATATTGTATTTTTAGGTCTTTCAGTAATATTGTGTTTTTAGGTCTCTCAGTAATATTGTGTTTTTAGGTCTTTCAGTAATATTGTGTTTTCAGCTCTTTCAGTAATATCGTGTTTTCAGCTCTTTCAATAATATTGTGTTTTCAGGTCTTTCAGTAATATTGTGTTTTCAGGTCTTTCAGTAATATTGTGTTTTCAGCTCTTTCAGTAATATTGTGTTTTCAGGTCTTTCATTAATACTGTATTTTCAGGTCTTTCACTAACATTGTATTTTCAGCTCTTTCAATTAATATTGTGTTTTCAAGTCTCTCGGTAATATTGTGTTTTCAGGTCTTTCAGTAATATTGTGTTTTGAGGTCTTTCAGTAATATTGTGTTTTCAGGTCTTCCAGTAACATTGTATTTTCAGCTCTTTCAATTGATATTGTATTTTCAGGTCTTTAAAATAATATTGTGTTTTCAGGTCTTTCAGTAATATTGTGTTTTCAGGTCTTTCAGTAATGCTGTATTTTCAGCTCTTTCAAGTAATATTGTGTTTTTAAGTCTTTCAGTAATATTGTGTTTTTAGGTCTTTCAGTAATATTGTGTTTTCAGGTCTTTCAGTAATATTGTGTTTTTAGGTCTTTCAGTAATATTGTGTTTTCAGCTCTTTCAGTAATATCGTGTTTTCAGCTCTTTCAATAATATTGTGTTTTCAGGTCTTTCAGTAATATTGTGTTTTCAGGTCTTTCAGTAATATCGTGTTTTCAGCTCTTTCAGTAATATTGTGTTTTCAGGTCTTTCATTAATACTGTATTTTCAGGTCTTTCACTAACATTGTATTTTCAGCTCTTTCAATTAATATTGTGTTTTCAGGTCTTCCAGTAACATTGTATTTTCAGCTCTTACAATTGATATTGTATTTTCAGGTCTTTAAAATAATATTGTGTTTTCAGGTCTTTCAGTAATACTGTATTTTCAGCTCTTTCAAGTAATATTGGGTTTTTAGGTCTCAGTAATATTATGTTTTTAAGTCTTTCAGTAATATTGTGTTTTTAGGTCTTTCAGTAATATTGTTTTTTTAGGTCTTTCAGTAATATTGTGTTTTTAGGTCTTTCAGTAATATTATGTTTTCAGCTCTTTCAGTAATGTTGTGTTTTCAGCTCTTTCAGTAATGTTGTTTTCAGGTCTTTCAGTAATATTTTGTTTTCAGGTCTTTCAGTAATATCGTGTTTTTCAGCTCTTTCAATAATATTGTGTTTTCAGGTCTTTCAGTAATATTGTGTTTTCAGCTCTTTCAATTAATATTGTGTTTTGAGGTCTTCCAGTAACATTGTATTTTCAGCTCTTTCAGTAATATTGTGTTTTCAGGTCTTTCAGTAATATTGTGTTTTCAGGTCTTTCATTAATACTGTATTTTCAGGTCTTTCACTAACATTGTATTTTCAGCTCTTTCAACTAATATTGTGTTTTCAGGGCTTCCAGTAACATTGTATTTTCAGGTCTTACAATTGATATTGTATTTTCAGGTCTTTAAAAAAATATTGTGTTTTCAGGTCTTTCAGTAATATTGTGTTTTCAGGTCTTTCAGTAATATTGTGTTTTCAGGTCTTTCAGTAATATTGTGTTTTTAGGTCTTTCAGTAATATTGTGTTTTTAGGTCCTTCAGTAATACTGTATTTTCAGCTCTTTCAAGTAATATTGGGTTTTTAGGTCTCAGTAATATTGTGTTTTTAGGTCTTTCAGTAATATTGTGTTTTTAGGTCTTTCAGTAATATTGTGTTTTTAGGTCTTTCAGTAATATTGTGTTTTTAGGTCTCAGTAATATTGTGTTTTTAGGTCTTTCAGGAATATTGTGTTTTTAGGTCTCTCGGTAATATTGTGTTTTTAGGTCTTTCAGTAATATTGTGTTTTCAGCTCTTTCAGTAATATCGTGTTTTCAGCTCTTTCAGTAATATTGTGTTTTCAGGTCTTTCATTAATACTGTATTTTCAGGTCTTTCACTAACATTGTATTTTCAGCTCTTTCAATTAAAATTGTGTTTTCAGGTCTTCCAGTAACATTGTATTTTCAGCTCTTACAATTGATATTGTATTTTCAGGTCTTTAAAATAATATTGTGTTTTCAGGTCTTTCAGTAATATTGTGTTTTCAGGTCTTTCAGTAATATTGTGTTTTCAGGTCTTTCAATTAATATTGTGTTTTGAGGTCTTCCAGTAACATTGTATTTTCAGCTCTTTCAGTAATATTGTGTTTTCAGGTCTTTCAGTAATATTGTGTTTTCAGGTCTTTCATTAATACTGTATTTTCAGGTCTTTCACTAACATTGTATTTTCAGCTCTTTCAACTAATATTGTGTTTTCAGGGCTTCCAGTAACATTGTATTTTCAGGTCTTACAATTGATATTGTATTTTCAGGTCTTTAAAAAAATATTGTGTTTTCAGGTCTTTCAGTAATATTGTGTTTTCAGGTCTTTCAGTAATATTGTGTTTTCAGGTCTTTCAGTAATATTGTGTTTTTAGGTCTTTCAGTAATATTGTGTTTTTAGGTCTTTCAGTAATACTGTATTTTCAGCTCTTTCAAGTAATATTGGGTTTTTAGGTCTCAGTAATATTGTGTTTTTAGGTCTTTCAGTAATATTGTGTTTTTAGGTCTTTCAGTAATATTGTGTTTTTAGGTCTTTCAGTAATATTGTGTTTTTAGGTCTCAGTAATATTGTGTTTTTAGGTCTTTCAGGAATATTGTGTTTTTAGGTCTCTCGGTAATATTGTGTTTTTAGGTCTTTCAGTAATATTGTGTTTTCAGCTCTTTCAGTAATATCGTGTTTTCAGCTCTTTCAGTAATATTGTGTTTTCAGGTCTTTCATTAATACTGTATTTTCAGGTCTTTCACTAACATTGTATTTTCAGCTCTTTCAATTAAAATTGTGTTTTCAGGTCTTCCAGTAACATTGTATTTTCAGCTCTTACAATTGATATTGTATTTTCAGGTCTTTAAAATAATATTGTGTTTTCAGGTCTTTCAGTAATATTGTGTTTTCAGGTCTTTCAGTAATATTGTGTTTTCAGGTCTTTCAGTAATACTGTATTTTCAGCTCTTTCAAGTAATATTGGGTTTTTAGGTCTCAGTAATATTGTGTTTTTAAGTCTTTCAGTAATATTGTGTTTTTAGGTCTTTCAGTAATATTGTGTTTTCAGCTCTTTCAATTAATATTGTGTTTTGAGGTCTTCCAGTAACATTGTATTTTCAGCTCTTTCAGTAATATTGTGTTTTCAGGTCTTTCAGTAATATTGTGTTTTCAGGTCTTTCATTAATACTGTATTTTCAGGTCTTTCACTAACATTGTATTTTCAGCTCTTTCAACTAATATTGTGTTTTCAGGGCTTCCAGTAACATTGTATTTTCAGGTCTTACAATTGATATTGTATTTTCAGGTCTTTAAAAAAATATTGTGTTTTCAGGTCTTTCAGTAATATTGTGTTTTCAGGTCTTTCAGTAATATTGTGTTTTCAGGTCTTTCAGTAATATTGTGTTTTTAGGTCTTTCAGTAATATTGTGTTTTTAGGTCTTTCAGTAATACTGTATTTTCAGCTCTTTCAAGTAATATTGGGTTTTTAGGTCTCAGTAATATTGTGTTTTTAGGTCTTTCAGTAATATTGTGTTTTTAGGTCTTTCAGTAATATTGTGTTTTTAGGTCTTTCAGTAATATTGTGTTTTTAGGTCTCAGTAATATTGTGTTTTTAGGTCTTTCAGGAATATTGTGTTTTTAGGTCTCTCGGTAATATTGTGTTTTTAGGTCTTTCAGTAATATTGTGTTTTCAGCTCTTTCAGTAATATCGTGTTTTCAGCTCTTTCAGTAATATTGTGTTTTCAGGTCTTTCATTAATACTGTATTTTCAGGTCTTTCACTAACATTGTATTTTCAGCTCTTTCAATTAAAATTGTGTTTTCAGGTCTTCCATTAACATTGTATTTTCAGCTCTTACAATTGATATTGTATTTTCAGGTCTTTAAAATAATATTGTGTTTTCAGGTCTTTCAGTAATATTGTGTTTTCAGGTCTTTCAGTAATATTGTGTTTTCAGGTCTTTCAGTAATACTGTATTTTCAGCTCTTTCAAGTAATATTGGGTTTTTAGGTCTCAGTAATATTGTGTTTTTAAGTCTTTCAGTAATATTGTGTTTTTAGGTCTTTCAGTAATATTGTGTTTTTAAGTCTTTCAGTAATATTGTATTTTTAGGTTTTTCAGTAATATTGTGTTTTCAGCTCTTTCAGTAATGTTGTGTTTTCAGCTCTTTCAGTAATTTTGTGTTTTCAGGTCTTTCAGTAATATTGTGTTTTCAGGTCTTTCAGTAATATCGTGTTTTCAGGTCTTTCAGTAATATTGTGTTTTCAGGTCTTTCAGTAATATTGTGTTTTCAGGTCTTCCAGTAACACTGTATTTTCAGGTCTTTCAATTGATATTGTATTTTCAGGTCTTTAAAATAATATTGTGTTTTCAGGTCTTTCAGTAATATTGTGTTTTCAGGTCTTTCAGTAATGCTGTATTTTCAGCTCTTTCAAGTAATATTGTGTTTTTAGGTCTCAGTAATATTGTGTTTTTAGGTCTTTCAGTAATATTGTGTTTTTAGGTCTCTCGGTAATATTGTGTTTTTAGGTCTTTCAGTAATATTGTGTTTTCAGCTCTTTCAGTAATATCGTGTTTTCAGCTCTTTCAATAATATTGTGTTTTCAGGTCTTTCAGTAATATTGTGTTTTTAGGTCTTTCAGTAATATCGTGTTTTCAGCTCTTTCAGTAATATTGTGTTTTCAGGTCTTTCATTAATACTGTATTTTCAGGTCTTTCACTAACATTGTATTTTCAGCTCTTTCAATTAATGTTGTGTTTTCAGGTCTTCCAGTAACATTGTATTTTCAGCTCTTACAATTGATATTGTATTTTCAGGTATTTAAAATAATATTGTGTTTTCAGGTCTTTCAGTAATATTGTGTTTTCAGGTCTTTCAGTAATATTGTGTTTTCAGGTCTTTCAGTAATACTGTATTTTCAGCTCTTTCAAGTAATATTGGGTTTTTAGGTCTCAGTAATATTGTGTTTTTAAGTCTTTCAGTAATATTGTGTTTTTAGGTCTTTCAGTAATATTGTGTTTTTAGGTCTTTCAGTAATATTGTATTTTTAGGTTTTTCAGTAATATTGTGTTTTCAGCTCTTTCAGTAATGTTGTGTTTTCAGCTCTTTCAGTAATGTTGTGTTTTCAGCTCTTTCAGTAATGTTGTGTTTTCAGGTCTTTCAGTAATATTGTGTTTTCAGGTCTTTCAGTAATATCGTGTTTTCAGCTCTTTCAATAATATTGTGTTTTCAGGTCTTTCAGTAATATTGTGTTTTCAGCTCTTTCAATAATATTGTGTTTTCAGGTCTTTCAGTAATATTGTGTTTTCAGCTCTTTCAATTAATATTGTGTTTTCAGGTCTTCCAGTAACATTGTATTTTCAGCTCTTTCAATTAATATTGTGTTTTCAGGTCTTTCAGTAATATTGTATTTTCAGCTCTTTCAAGTAATATTGGGTTTTTAGGTCTCAGTAATTTTGTGTTTTTAGGTCTTTCAGTAATATTGTGTTTTTAGGTCTTTCAGTAATATTGTGTTTTCAGCTCTTTCAGTAATATCGTGTTTTCAGCTCTTTCATTAATACTGTATTTTCAGGTCTTTCACTAACATTGTATTTTCAGCTCTTTCAATTAATATTGTGTTTTCAGGTCTTCCAGTAACATTGTATTTTCAGCTCTTTCAATTGATATTGTGTTTTTAGGTCTCAGTAATATTGTGTTTTTAGGTCTTTCAGTAATATTGTGTTTTTAGGTCTCTCGGTAATATTGTGTTTTTAGGTCTTTCAGTAATATTGTGTTTTCAGCTCTTTCAGTAATATCGTGTTTACAGCTCTTTCAATAATATTGTGTTTTCAGGTCTTTCAGTAATATTGTGTTTTCAGGTCTTTCAGTAATATCGTGTTTTTAGGTCTTTCAGTAATATTGTGTTTTCAGGTCTTTCATTAATACTGTATTTTCAGGTCTTTAACATTGTATTTTCAGCTCTTTCAATTAATATTGTGTTTTCAGGTCTTCCAGTAACATTGTATTTTCAGCTCTTACAATTGATATTGTATTTTCAGGTATTTAAAATAATATTGTGTTTTCAGGTCTTTCAGTAATATTGTGTTTTCAGGTCTTTCAGTAATATTGTGTTTTCAGGTCTTTCAGTAATACTGTATTTTCAGCTCTTTCAAGTAATATTGGGTTTTTAGGTCTCAGTAATATTGTGTTTTTAAGTCTTTCAGTAATATTGTGTTTTTAGGTCTTTCAGTAATATTGTGTTTTTAGGTCTTTCAGTAATATTGTGTTTTCAGCTCTTTCAGTAATGTTGTGTTTTCAGCTCTTTCAGTAATGTTGTGTTTTCAGGTCTTTCAGTAATATTGTGTTTTCAGGTCTTTCAGTAATATCGTGTTTTCAGCTCTTTCAATAATATTGTGTTTTCAGGTCTTTCAGTAATATTGTGTTTTCAGCTCTTTCAATTAATATTGTGTTGTCAGGTCTTCCAGTAACATTGTATTTTCAGCTCCTTCAATTAATATTGTGTTTTCAGCTCTTTCAGTAATGTTGTATTTTCAGGTCTTTCAGTAATATTGTGTTTTCAGGTCTTTCAGTAATATCGTGTTTTCAGCTCTTTCAATAATATTGTGTTTTCAGGTCTTTCAGTAATATCGTGTTTTCAGCTCTTTCAATGATATTGTGTTTTCAGGTCTTTCAGTAATATTGTGTTTTCAGCTCTTTCAATTAATATTGTGTTTTCAGGTCTTCCAGTAACATTGTATTTTCAGCTCTTTCAATTAATATTGTGTTTTCAGGTCTTTCAGTAATATTGTATTTTCAGCTCTTTCAAGTAATATTGGGTTTTTAGGTCTCAGTAATTTTGTGTTTTTAGGTCTTTCAGTAATATTGTGTTTTTAGGTCTTTCAGTAATATTGTGTTTTCAGCTCTTTCAGTAATATCGTGTTTTCAGCTCTTTCATTAATACTGTATTTTCAGGTCTTTCACTAACATTGTATTTTCAGCTCTTTCAATTAATATTGTATTTTCAGGTCTTTAAAATAATATTGTGTTTTCAGCTCTTTCAGTAATGTTGTGTTTTCAGCTCTTTCAGTAATGTTGTGTTTTCAGGTCTTTCAGTAATATTGTGTTTTCAGGTCTTTCAGTAATATCGTGTTTTCAGCTCTTTCAATAATATTGTGTTTTCAGGTCTTTCAGTAATATTGTGTTTTCAGCTCTTTCAATAATATTGTGTTTTCAGGTCTTTCAGTAATATTGTGTTTTCAGCTCTTTCAATTAATATTGTGTTTTCAGGTCTTCCAGTAACATTGTATTTTCAGCTCTTTCAATTAATATTGTGTTTTCAGGTCTTTCAGTAATATTATATTTTCAGCTCTTTCAAGTAATATTGGGTTTTTAGGTCTCAGTAATTTTGTGTTTTTAGGTCTTTCAGTAATATTGTGTTTTTAGGTCTTTCAGTAATATTGTGTTTTCAGCTCTTTCAATTAATATTGTGTTGTCAGGTCTTCCAGTAACATTGTATTTTCAGCTCCTTCAATTAATATTGTGTTTTCAGCTCTTTCAGTAATGTTGTATTTTCAGGTCTTTCAGTAATATTGTGTTTTCAGGTCTTTCAGTAATATCGTGTTTTCAGCTCTTTCAATAATATTGTGTTTTCAGGTCTTTCAGTAATGTTGTGTTTTAGGTCTTTCAGTAATATGGTATTTTCAGGTCTTTCAGTAATGTTGAGTTTCAGGTCTTTCAGTAATATTGTGTTTTCAGGTCTTTCAGTAATGTTGTGTTTCAGGTCTTTCAGTAATACTGTATTTTCAGCTCTTTCAAGTAATATTGTGTTTTTAGGTCTTTCAGTAATACTGTATTTTCATCTCTTTCAAGTAATATTGTGTTTTCAGGTCTTTCAGTAATACTGTATTTTCCGCTCTTTCAAGTAATATTGTGTTTTTAGGTCTTTCAGTAATATTGTGTTTTTAGGTCTTTCAGTAACATTGTGTTTTTAGGTCTTTCAGTAATATTGTGTTTTCAGGTCTTTCAGTAATACTGTATTTTCAGCTCTTTCAAGTGATATTGTGTTTTCAGGTCTTTCAGTAATGTTATGTTTCAGGTCTTTCAGTAATATTGTGTTTTTGTGAGGGTCTGCCATGTGTCCGTTTCCCGTTTTATTTTGATAGTCTTGTCTCTGTGTTCACGTCCTGTTCCCCATGTGATTACCTGTCCCTGCCCTTATGTGTTTCACCTGTGCCTCGTTATCCCTTCCCTTCTGTGTGTATTTAACCAGTGCTCCACTGTGCGTCAGTGCCAGATTGTCTTGTCTCCTAGAGCAGCATTCCAGCGTTTCATGTAAGAGTTTCCCCGTGTCCGACTGTTTCGTCCCTGGTTTCCGAGTCTCCGTCTCCTATTTCGGTACTGTCGCCTGTTTGTTAGTCCGCCTGGTTATTGAAGTCTTCTGCTTGCCGATTTTGTACCCCTGCCTATCTGATTGCCTTTCTAGATTTTGATCCTTGGACCAAATTAAAGATCCGGAGAACTGGTTACTGTCTGCCTGACTGCATTTGTGTCCGCTAGTCTCTGTGTCCCTGACAGAGCAATCTGGCCACGATGGACACAGCAGAGTAGGACTCGGTGCTCACTAACCTCGAAGTGCAGGAGCTCCGGCTCCGACAACAGGAGGAGAAGGTTGAACAGGTGCATCCGGCTGTGGCAGAAGCTTCCCAGCGCAGTGAAGCGGTGTGCGGCACAGTTACCGCTCAACTCAACTACGTCATCGGGCAGCTTCAAGCCATGGGCTCAGTCACTCACCACTCTCAGTCAGCTGAAACCCCCGCGTCGGCCTCCTCGTCAGCTCCGACACCAGAACCGCCTCTGGCTGCTGCTCCTCCCTCAGAAGTCAGACCCGTCCGGCTCTCCAGTCCGGAAAGATTCTCTGGGGAATCTGATGACTGCCGCCCCTTCCTCTCTCAGTGCGAGCTCCATTTTGAGTTCCAGCCCGCCGCCTTCCCCTCGGATCGAGCCAAAATAGCCTTCATAATCTCCTACCTATCGGGGAGAGCCAGGGCGTGGGCCACCGCGGAATGGAGCCGGCGGTCTGCAGTATGTAACTCTCTTTCTCTCTTCACCGACACATTTAAACAAAATATTCACTCTACTCTGCCCGCTAGAGAAGCCGCTAGAGCTCTACACTCCCTGAGACAAGGAAGACGACCTGTGATGGGCTATGCCATAGAGTTCCGCACGCTAGCCGCCGATAGCGGTTAGAATCAACCTGCCTTGGTGGATGCCTTCTTTAATGGACTCTCCGAGACCCCGAAGGATCATCTCACTCCTCTGGACCTGCCGGTGGAGCTGGATGCCCTCGTCTCTTTAGCCTCCCGCATCGACATAAGACTGAGGGATAGACAGAGAGGTCGCCCCATCAGGGAACCTGACCAGCTCGGCACCCCTCCCCAAGCTTCGGTCTCCATGAGCAGCTCACCTCCCAACGCTGTTCCGGAGCCAATGGAGGTTGGGTGTACCCGCCTCACCCCAGCCGAACGTCACCGTCGGATGATGGAGGGTCAGTGCATATACTGTGCCCAGCTGGGTCATTTCATCGCCTCCTGCCCTCTACGTGGTTCCCTGCCTGCTCCACCCTCTAGACCCCTGGTGAGTGTTATCGCTCTTAAAAATAAGACTCAGAGAAAATTAAAAAAGGTGAAACTAACCGCTGCCCCTTCCACTCTGAACTGTTCAGCATTAGTTGATTCAGGTGCAGATATTAACCTGATGGATTTCAGTATAGCCCAGAGCCTAGGCGCCTCGGATGAGCCGCTGCCTACACCCCTCCTTGCCACGGCTCTTGACGGCAGGCTTATTGCCACTGTTACTCATCAGACCTCACCCATCCAGATGAGCCTCCCCGACGGACATGTGGAAAACCTCCGTATTCACCTGTACAGCTCTGAGATGCATCCCCTGATCCTCGGGTACTCCTGGCTGGTTCAGCACAACCCACACATCAACTGGGCTACCGGTCAGGTAATTGGGTGGGGGGAAAACTGCTACCAAGACTGTTTCCAGGACATAGCCTCTAACCTCTTGAATAAGACACAGTCAAAGGACTCTCCTGACCTGACTGGTGTCCCAGCCTGTTACCATGACTTACAAGAAGTTTTCAGTAAGAGCAGAGCTGCTTCCCTTCCTCCCCATCGTGAATATGACTGTGCTATCGACCTCCTCCCCGGTGCACCCATTCCCAAGGGTCGGTTGTACTCTCTGTCCGCAGCCGAGAGAAAAGCTATGAAGGACTACATTAATGACTCCCTCGCTGCAGGGCTAATTCGGCCATCATCCTCTCCAGCTGGAGCAGGGTTCTTCTTCGTTGAGAAGAAAGACAAGAGTCTAAGACCATGCGTAGACTATTCCCCACTCAACAACATTACAACCAAGAACGGTTACCCCCTCCCACTAATTTCTTCTGTCTTTGACGTCCTCTAGGGCGCCAAGGTATTCACTAAGTTGGATTTGCGGAATGCGTATCACCTAATACGCATCCGGGAAGGGGATAAATGGAAAACGGCTTTCAATATGCCCATTGGCCACTACAAGTACTTGGTCATGCCCTTTGGATTGACTAACGCCCCCGCAGATTTCCAAGCCCTAGTGAACGATGTCCTGAGGGACCTCCTGAATTAAACTGTTTTTGTATTTCTTGATGACATCCTTATTTTTCCCCCGACTAAGAGTCTCGTGTCCGGATGGTACGGGAAGTTTTGAAAAGACTGTTAAAAAATGAACTGTTCGCCAAAGCAGAAAAGTATGAATTCCACAGGAAACAAGTGACTTTTCTGGGGTACGTGATCTCCCACGATCACTTGGAAATGGACCCAGAAAAGGTCCAGGCTGTGGCAGAGTGGCCGACCCCACCTCCCGAAAGGAGGTACAACGTTTTCTTGGCTTCGCGAACTTCTATCATAAGTTCATTAGAAACTTTAGCTCAGTGGCCGCCCCCTTAAGTGCCCTAACCTCTCCCAAGGTTTCGTTTCAGTGGTCTCAATCCTCCGAGGATGCGTTCCAGCGCCTGAAGAAGCTCTTCACCACAGCTCCGGTCCTCACCCTGCCCTCAGTCGATCAACAGTTCATCGTGGAAGTGGACGCCTCCAGCTCTGGAGTGGGGGCCGTCTTGTCCCAGAGATTAGGTACGGATAATAAGATCCACCCCTGTGCTTTTCTTTCCCGGAGATTACCTCAGGCGGAGAGAAACTACTCTGTGGGGGACCGGGAGCTGTTGGCTGTAAAAGTGGCGCTGGAAGAGTGGAGGCACTGGCTAGAGGGGGCGGCCCAACCATTCCTCGTGTGGACAGACCACCGGAATCTGGAATACCTCAAGGGTGCCAAGAGGCTCAATGCCCGCCAAGCCAGGTGGGGACTTTTCTTTTCCCGGTTTAATTTCACTCTGTCATATCGTCCAGGAAGCAAGAACACAAAGCCAGACGCCTTGTCATGCATTTATGCACCCGAAACAGACTCCTCAGATCCAGAACCCATCCTCCCTGAAACCTGCATCGTGGGAGCCTTCACCTGGAGTGTGGAAAGCAACGTAATAGAGGCTCTCAGGGCAATTCCTTCACCCCCTGAGAGCCCCATGAACAGGTTGTTTGTTCCCCCTTCCCTCCGGGGGAGGTTATTAAGTGGGCTCATGAAAACAAGCTCTCCTGTCATCCTGGCATCCACCAAACCCTCTTCAGAGTGTTGGAGCGGTTCTGGTGGGCTAACGCCAAGGATGACGTGTCAGAGTATGTCGCTGCCTGTCCTGTCTGTTCCCAGCAGAAAAGCTCCAATGCCCCACCAGCTGGCCTCCTTCACCCTCTGCCCGTGCCACAGCGCCCCTGGTCAGACCTCTCAGTGGACTTTGTCACTGACCTCCCTCCATCCGAAGGTAACACAGTCATCCTCACTGTCGTTGACAGATTTTCCAAAATGGTTAAATTCATCCCCACACCCAAACTACCATCTGCCAAACAAACCGCCGAACTCTTGCTCCAGAACATTTTCAGAACCTTTGGATTTCCCAGGAACATTCTGTCTGACCGGGGAGCTCAGTTCTGGGAGGCCTTCTGCCAGCTGGTGGAGGCCACTAGAAGCCTCTCCTCTGGATACCAGACCAATGGCCAGACGGAGAGGCTGAACCAAGATTTGGAGACCGGTCTTCGCTGTCTCTCCTCAAATAACCCCTCATCGTGGTCCAGGATGCTGCTGTGGGTCGAATACGCCCACAACACCTTTCCCTCTGCCTCGACCGGTCTCACCCCCTTCCAGGTGGTGTTCGGCTATCAGCCTCCCCTCTTCGCAGCCCTGGAAAAAGAGGTCAAAGTCCCCGCTGCTGCCGTTATGGTCAGCCGGTGTCGAGGCATGTGGTCTCGCGCCCGCCGGACTCTTCTCCAGACCTCCGCCGCCTACAAGAAAGTGGCTGACCGCCGTCGCCGCCCAGCCCCAGCATACCGCCCCGGACAAAGAGTGTGGCTCTCCACCAAAGATCTGCCCATCCACCATCCATCCCGCAAGTTAGCACCTAGGTACGTTGGCCCATATCCAATCTCAAAAATCATTAATGACTTTGCTGTCAAATTGAAGCTTCCCAGGATCACCCGCATACACCCCACCTTCTACGTCAGCCGGATCAAACCAATCAAGGAGAGCCCACTCTCCCCCACCGCCCCCCCCCCTGTCTCATTGATGAGGAGACTGTCAGGAAACTGCTGGATGTTCGGCGGCGGGGCCGGGGCCTGCAGTACCTGGTGGACTGGGAGGGCTACGGGCCAGAGGAACGCTCATGGGTTCCCTCCCGGGACATCATGGACCCTCGCCTCATTGCCGAGTTCCACCGCCGCAATCCTCGAGTCGGCCGTTAGGGGGGGGGACTGTCAGGGTCTGCCATGTGTCCGTTTCCCGTTTTATTTTGATAGTCTTGTCTCTGTGTTCACGTCCTGTTCCCCATGTGATTACCTGTCCCCGCCCTTATGTGTTTCACCTGTGCCTCGTTATCCCTTCCCTCCTGTGTGTATTAACCAGTGCTCCCCTGTGCGTCAGTGCCAGATTGTCTTGTCTCCTAGAGCAGCATTCCAGCGTTTAATGTAAGAGAGTTCCCCCGTGCCTGACTGTTTTGTTCCTGGTTTCCGAGTCTCCATCTCCTGTTTTGGTACCGTCGCCTGTTTGTTAGTCCGCCTGGTTCTTGAAGTCTTCTGCCTGCCGAGTTTGTACCTCTGCCTGTCTGATTGCCTTTCTGGATTTTGACCCTTGGACCGAATTAAAGACCCTGAGAACTGGTTACTGTCTGCCTGCCTGCATTTGTGTCCGCCAGGCTCTGTGTCCCTGACTATTTTCAGCTCTTTCAGTAATATTGTGTTTTCAGCTTTCAGTAATATTGTATTTTCACGTATTTCAGTAATATTGTGTTTTCAGGTCTTTCAGTTATAATGTGTTTTCAGGTTTTTCACTAACGTGTTTTCTGCTCTTTCAGTAATACTTCGTTTTCAGGTTTTTCAGTAATGTGTTTTCAGGTCTTTCAGTAATACTGTTGTGGTTACACCACCCCGAGCTGCCTCCCCGGCACGTTCAAGCCACTCCCCCAGCTCGGACGTGCCGGAAACATCCGAGCGCTCGCGCTCTGAGGAGACGAGCGCTGCGCTGCGCTGCGCTGCGCTGCGCTGCGCTGCGCTGCACCAGGTGTTTGCCATCGTCCATCAGGCGCACCTGCGGCAATCAGGCAGCCCTCTACAAGAAGCCTGCCAGAACGTCTGAACCCTGCGGTAAAGCTCTGACAAGCACTCCAGCGACCTTCACCTTTTCCCCCGGACCTTCTCCAGCGATCTCCCTCCGTGTCTCTCTACCTGGACCCCTCCTATTCGGACTTGACTTCCTGGATCTCGGACCCTGACTCACCCTTTTTGAATCACGGACTGGACTTGTTTGCCAGGTGCACGCACATTATTCAACACCTCCTTGTCATTTACATACCGCACCACACATAGGCTAAAAACACTCACACATAGTCATATCCGCAAACCGCTGGACACCACACATGGTTTATTCACACATCCCACTAACAGAATGTTTTTGCACCATACATTCCCCCCACCTTAGATTCCCCTGTTATTATTTTGTGGCAGTTTGTTTATTTTAACCTGCATTAAAATTGCTTGGTGATTTTAACATCCCCATTGATTTACCCACATGTAAGTTTGCATCAGAATTCATCGCTCTATTGGACAACTTCAACCTCACCCAGCACGTCACTTTCCCCACCCATGTCAAAGGCGATATCCTTGACCTGGTCTGCTCTGTCAATCTACCGATACACAACATCCATCCATCCCCATTTCCTCTGTCAGACCATAATCTCATCCAGTTCACTATTCCATCCCCAACTCCTCGGCCACACCTCCTCAGAGAAATAACATTCCGCAATACTAAATCTATTGACCCCCTCCAACTCTCCGATCTGCTCTCCTCTGCTCTCCCCCTGGAACCAGCCTCTACCTTACCGGATGATCTCACCAATCACCTCAACGCTACCCTGTCTGCCTCCCTCAACACACTGGCCCCTCTCAAAACAAAAAGTCTCCTTCAACACCTCTGCACCCTGGTTCACACCTGGGCTCCGCACAATGAAACAGACTGCCCGCCAACTGGAACGACTTGCCAAGAAAACATCTCTCACTGTACATCAAGAAGCCCACAACCTCCACCTCTCTGCCTACAAAGATGCCCTCACCGCCGCCAAGTCTGCCTATTTTTTCACCATCATTAATGATTCCAACCACAACCCCCGCACCCTCTTCGCCACTGTAAACAACCCCCTCAAGCCCCGTGCCGATGCCCTCTCCAACTTTACTGCTGAACAATGCAACTCATTTCTCCAATTTTTTGCAGACAAAATTGCTGCTATCAACAAATCACTGTCCCCTGCGTCTGACTCAGCAGCACCTACTCCGGCCCCTCTTCTCCCCATTCCTCTTGACCTCTATACCCCTCCCCCTGATCGCCGCCTCTCCCGGTTTGTTCCAGTTGCCCCTACCACTATCTCTGAACTCATCAGCTCATCAAAATCCACAACCTCCTTCCTTGATCCCCTCCCCACCCCCCTACTGAAGACTTGCCTCCCTGCCCTATGCCCCTACCTCACCAAACTTTTCAATTCCTCACTGTCCCATGGAATTGTCCCCTCTTCCTACAAAACTGCAGCTGTCACCCCAATTCTCAAGAAACCTGGTCTTGATCCATCCTGCCTCAACCACTACCGGCCAATTTCCAATCTCCCCTTCCTCTCTAAAACCCTGGAAACGCATTGTCGCCACACAACTCCAAACCTACCTACACTCCAACAACCTACTTGAACCCCTCCAGTCTGGTTTTCGCCCACTCCACAGCACTGAAACTGCACTCCTTAAAGTACTTAATGACCTCCTCATCTCTGCTGATACTGGAGCCCTTAACATCCTCATCCTCCTCGACCTGAGTTCAGCCTTCGATACTGTGAGCCACAACATTCTGCTCACCAGATTGAAAGATGTCGGTATTGAAGACACCGTACTCAGCTGGCTAAAGTCTTACCTCTCCAACAGGTCACACTTCATCTCACTTCATAACCACTCCTCTGTTCCATCCACAGTCACACAAGGTGTTCCCCAAGGTTCTGTACTCGGCCCACTCCTTTTCATCATCTACATCCTCCTTCTTGGTCAGATTCTCCGCCATTTCAACTTGGACTTCCACCGTTATGCTGATGACACCCAGATATACCTCTGCACCAAATCCCCTCACAATCCACCCCTCTCTCACATCGACTCATGTCTGTCTGCAGTTAAAGTCTGGATGCAGCAAAACCTCCACAAACTCAACAGTGACAAAACTGAACTCCTCTTCATTGGCTCCAAGTCCACTCTCAGCAAAATCAACAACCTTGCACTCATCATCGATGGCACTACTGTCTCCCCTTCCCCCCAGGCACGCAACCTTGGTGTGATCCTTGATCCCACACTCTCCCTTGAGCCACATATCCGCCAAATGGTCAAATCCTCCTTCTACCAACTTCGCAACATTGCAAAAGTAAGATCCTCTCTCACACGCCCTGCTGCTGAGATACTGATCCATGCCTTCATCTCCTTCCGCCTTGATTACTGCAACTCACTCCTTTATGGCATCAGTGCTAGCTCTATCAAGAGACTCCAATTGGTCCAGAACGCATCCGCCTGACTTTTGACTTTCACCAAATCCTGGCACCACATCACTCCAGTCCTAAAAGACCTCCACTGGCTACCCATCTCCCACTGGATCAATTACAAACTCCTGGTTCTTACTTATAAAGCCCTTCACAAATTGGCTCCCCCATACCTCACGATCTCCTCTGCCCCTACCAACCCTCTCGGTCCCTCAGATCCACCTCAGCCTCCCTTCTCTCTACCCCTAGGTCCAACCTCCGCGGCTTTGGTGACCGAGCCCTCTCCAGAGCAGCCCCAGGCTCTTGAACTCACTTCCCCAAATCATTAGAGACTCAGAATCCCTCTCACTCTTCCAATCCCGTCTCAAGACACACCTTTTCTCCATTGCCTTCTCGTGCCCCCCCCCCCCCATCAGCTCATACTCCCCTGGTCTGGGGCAGGCTGGGGACTGAGCGCTTGACCTGCATCTGTGTTTTATGTGATTTATGATGTTTGTTTTTCTTTCCCTTTATATCTGTCCAAGTCGGAGAGTACTGCTGGTGTCGTCTGTGGCTGCCGCTTCTCCCTCTCGTAGCCCCTCTTCCCATCCACCCCGTATGTCTGTGTTATGTTCATCTGTCGTCTTGTTTCACTCCATTTATTGTAAAGCGACTTTGAGTACTTGAAAAGCGCTATATAAGATGTATTTATTATTATTATTATTATTATTATTATTATTATTATTATTATGGGGTGGGAGCAGTGCTTTCGCACAAGATGCCTGATGGCACAGAAAAACCACTCGGGTTTACGCCAATTACACTCACTCCTTCTGAGAAAAGGTACTCGCAGCTAGATACAGAGGGCCTGGCCGTGATCTTTGGAATACAGAGATTTCATAAATATCTATGGTCATAGATTCACGATCGCCACTGACCATGAGATGAAACCTGTCCACCAGATGGTTTCCCCAAGAATTCAGAGATGGGCCGTTCTACTTCGAGCATACGAGTATCAGATAATCTACCAGCCGGGCAAGTATCATAGTAACGCCGATGCTCTCAGTAGACTCCCGGTTCCAGAGCTGGTTGAGGATGACGGTCTACAGGATCAAGTGCTGATGATGGATCATATGGACGATGTCCCGGTGAACATGTCACAAGTCAGGAAGTGGACGGTGAGGGATGCCACATCGTCGCTGGTGCACAGCTATGTCTTGAATGGCTGGCCAGAGGTGAAGGATCCTCAACTCATGCCATATCACACCCGCCGTCTGGAGTTGAGTACGCGAGATCAGTGTGTCCTGTGGGGAGCCAGAACAGTGATTCTCCGCAGCGACGGTCTGTTCTGTTGAAGATGCTCCATCAGTCACATCCGGGCATGTCTCGTATGAAAGGTTTAGCAAGGTCTTATATGTGGTGGCCACAGATGGACGAGGATATCGAAAAGGAGGTCAGCATATGCGTGGAATGCCAGTAAAACAGAAAATCGCCACCTAATGCACCACTACACCCCTGGGAATGGCCCGAGCTGCCATGGTCTTGCATTCATGTGGACTACGCAGGGCCGTTCTTGGGCAAGATGATCTCGGTGATAATTGATGAACAGTTAAAGTGGCTAGAGGTTTATCCGCTGAATGCCTCTACAACCCATGCAACAATTGAAAAGCTACGGCAGTGCTTCGCTGTCCCTGGGTTGCCAAATATGTTAGTGTCTGACAACGGCAGTTGCTTCACAAGTGGGGAATTCAGCCATTTTATGTCACAGAACGGGATTCAGCATGTCACCTCAGCGCCGTTCCACCCCTCCTCTAACGGTTTAGCGGAGCGGGTGGTGCAGACCTTTAAAGAGAGGATGAAAAAAATTAGATAGCATCGATGCCAGAGTTTCCAGGTTCTTGTTCAGCTACCGCATCACCCCTGTCGCCTTCAGAAATGTTGATGTCCAGACGACTGAGATCTGCGTTTGACCTACTGAGACCTGACCTAAAGTTGAAAATTCAACAGAAACAGCTGAAACAGAAAGAACATCATGACAAAACGGCCAAGCTGGGAAGATTTGCACCCGGGGATGCTGTATACACAAGGAATTATGGCTTAGGACCAAAATGGATTCTAGCTGTAGTTGAGTCGTCTTCTGGCCCTGTTTCCTATACAGTGATTCTTGGCAGTGGACAGAGGATGAGGAGACATGTTGACCAGGTGCGAGCATGTCACCCGGAGTCCTTCCAATCTCCAGACCAACCTATGGAACCTCCAGAGGAGCTGGAATGCAGTTCAGAAGTAGCTCCTGTGAGACTATCAGGGAACCTGGAGGTTGCACAGAGGCCTGCGGTTGAACCTTGGGGGCCAGAGAGGGTGATCCCTGAAAGAGTGGTCTTACCTGTTGCACCACCGCCACAGGAGGTTCGTCACTCCACCCGGCAGAAGTGTTCCCCAACTTATCTGAAAGACTATGATAGGTAGTGGTGAGATCATGTTCCAGGAAAGGCAAGAATGTGCCTTGATCTCACAGAAGTCAGGTAGTCCACCCTGAACTTCCTAGGTAGCATTGGAAACATGTTAAATCAAACAATCAAACAAACAATTGTTTACTCGAAAGTGACTGTTAAATGTTGACTAGAATAAGTCATGTTGAATCACATTACACTAGTTGGAGGTCACATTTGGCACATGCCTGCTTTGTTTATTAGTCATGTTGAATCACATTACACTAGTTGGAGGTCACGTTTGGCACATGCCTGCTTTGTTTATGAGTCATGTTGAATCACATTACACTAGTTGGAGGTCACGTTTGGCACATGCCTGTTTGTTTCATCGTTATTAGTATTGTTGATCCCTGTGGAGAAACTTTTTGTTAGCCTAACGGTGGTATGAGTGTAACTTGTGTAATAAACCAGACCCACTTACCTGTATGTCCACTAGGTGGCAGTATCAGTAAATTGGTTTACCCATTACTACCTAGGACCTTCCCCCGGATGTAGTTCTGTGGTGTAATGGATGCCTGCCGAGATGACTGTGCTGTGTAGTGCTCCTGAAGTTTTCATCGATATATAAGTAAACAAATCCTGTGTGTGTGCTTGTTTCATGTAGTCAAGATACTACAGCGACAACATTAACCAGTCGACTAAAGGGTCCGACCCGTTAGCCAAGGGCTACCGAGTCTATTTATTTGTGCTCGTTGCACTACCCCCTCCTTCGGGAAGCGCGTCCCCGCGCTTCAGCATATCAGCTCCCTATGCCCTCACGCCTCTGGGCGCACGCGCTTCCGATGGACCCACGGTCCCACCATCCCATTTCTGGGATGTAGCAAATTGGGGGGGCACCCGGGAATCTCCACAGCTGGGACGCGAACCTGGATCTCCCGCACCACGGGGGACAATGTTAACCAGTCGACTAAAGGGTCCGACCCGTTAGCCAAGGGCTAAGCGAGTCTACGTGTTCGTGGTCGTTACAGTATTTTTATAAAAATACAACAGGCATGGGTTCAAGTCCATGAATACCGGGATGGCGCTCAGGGCTTTACCTGTGCTCCGTTCATAGGGTTAGAGTTGTGTCAGGAAGGGCATCCCACGTAACATTTTGCCAAATCAGTATGTGGATTGACAAGACCAAGACCATACTAGATCGCTCGAGGCTCGGGTTATCTAAGACCACCATTGGTGCTGTGACCTCACAAGGTACCAATGGAAACTGTAATATCCACTGTGGCGACCCCTGACCCTAGGGAACAAGCTGAAAAGAAGAAGAACAACAGGAACAACCAGAACCAAAACCAGGACCACCACCTGTAAAATGGTATTTCTAGGAAATGTTTAGTATCCTGAAAGGTATGTCTTGTTAGTGCCATAACTGTATCCAGGACAACCAAGTTCACAACATCACATTTATACTGGGTTGGAACTACAGGGGAGCTAAGGGGGCTTATGTCCATTTCTCAAAGCACACTTCGAGAAATTTAGGGGGCGCTCTGAAATATCGTCCATTTTTGTGTCACAGATTGTAGATTTTCATTTGTCTGTACATTAATGTCCCTGAAATGAATAATAATAGTGAAAATATATTGTGTTTATTCGTTCATTACACTCCCATTTCCAAACATTTGTCTCCACTATAATAATCATAATGCTGTGTCCATTCCTGCCGTGACCATCCATGTGGGGGCGCTCTCACACCACCACGTTACGTCACCACTTCAACTTCGTCTCTTCACTGAGATGGCTAGCTAACACGTGGTTTAATGTATAATCAGGGGGCGTTAGTAGCTGAGCGGTGTGTTAGTGAGGACTGGATCTAGTCCTGTTGACACTTATGGTTTCTACGATTATGTGATTCTGTTCCCAAACTGTGATGTCCCTGGTCTATTCTGTCTTTATCACACTGTGATGTCCCTGGTCTATTCTGTCTTCATCACACTGAGATGTCCCTGGTCTATTCTGTCTTTATCACACTGAGATGTCCCTGGTCTAGTCTGTCCTTATCACACTGAGATGTCCCTGGTCTAGTCTGTCTTCATCACACTGAGATGTCCCTGGTCTAGTCTGTCTTTATCACACTGTGATGTCCCTGGTCTATTCTGTCTTTATTATGGTGTATTATCGTAATCATGGGTAGTGTATTATGGTGTATTATGATAGTGATGGTTAGTGTATTATGGTGTGTTATCATAGTGATGGGTAGTGTATTATGGTGTGTTATGACAGTGATGGGTAGTGTATTATGGTGTATTATCATAGTAATGGGTAGTGTATTATGGTGTGTTATCATAGTGATGGGTAGTGTATTATGGTGTGTTATGACAGTGATGGGTAGTGTATTATGGTGTATTATCATAGTAATGGGTAGTGTATTATGGTGTATTATCATAGCAATGGGTAGTGTATTATGGTGCATTATCATAGTAATGGGTAGTGTATTATGGTGTATTATCATAGCGATGGGTAGTGTGTTATGGTGTATTATCATGGTGATGGGTACTGTATTATGGTGTATTATGACAGTGATGAGTAGTGTATTATGGTGTATTATCACAGTGGCACTGCCTGCAGGATGTTTTACCGTGCAGTAGGCTTTTGGGTGTTTTGTTCATAGTATGGCTGTTGTGTTGCTAGTCTATGTTTTGTGTAAGACTAACACTCGAGGCTGTGGGCATGTTGTCATGTTGTCATGTGATGTACCCATGTGATGTGTCATATGATTTAAACCGGGTCTGGTCTGGTGGTCTGGTAGAAGAAGTGTAGTGCAAACCATTGGCCCATTGTGTGGATTTCATTTATTTATTTTTTTGCTTGACTGATATAAACACGTTGCAGCGGTGAAGTGATATTCTGTCATGGTGTGTTCCCTGCAGAGCTAGGTTTTCTCTGTGTGTTGCCTGCAGGGCTAGGTTTTCCCTGTGTTGCCTGTAGGGTTAGGTTTTCTCCATGTGTTTGCTGCAGGGTTAGGTTTTCTATGTGTGTTTGCTGCAGGGTTATGTTTTCTCTGTGTGTTGTCCGCAGGGCTAGGTTTTCCCTGTGTTGCCTGCAGGGTTAGGTTTTCTCCATGTGTTTACTGCAGGGTTAGGTTTTCTCTGTGTGTTTGCTGCAGGGTTAGGTTTACTCTGTGTGTTGTCTGCAGGGCTAGGTTTTCCCTGTGTTGCCTGCAGGGTTAGGTTTTACCTGTGTTGCCTGCAGGGTTAGGTTTTCTCTGTGTGTTTGCTGCAGGGTTAGGTTTTCCCTGTGTGTTGTCTGCAGGGCTAGGTTTTCTCTGTGTGTTGCTTGCAGGGTTAGGTTTTCTCCATGCGTTGCCTGCAGGGCTAAGTTTTCTCTGTATTAACAGTGTAGCTGTATGTAGTAACAGTAGAGTTTTCACAGTAACCATGCAACTGACCGTGCACATCCATGTAGGTGCGTACATGTGACGCGTGTAGTAGTGAAAAGGAAGCAGGGCTCCCCTGTAAGCCAGTGTGTAAATAACACCCTGACAACATGTTCTATCAGAGTATATTCAGTAACCACATAGTATTACTTTATCAGAGTATATTCAGTATCAACATATTAAATTATCAGAGTATATTCAGTATCAACATATAAATGTATCAGTGTTTATTCAGTAACAATATATTATCAATTTGCCAGAGTATATTCAGTAACAACATATTATTTTATCAATATATATTCAGTAACAACATATTATATATTTATCAGAGTATATTGAGTAACAACATGTTATTATCAGAATATATTCAGTAACAACATATTTTATATTTATCAGAGTATATTCAGTAACAACATATTTATCAGAATATATTCAGTAACAACATATATATTTATCAGAGTTTATTCAGTAACAACATATATAATCAGTAACAACATATTCATTTATCAGTGTATATTCAGTAACAACATATAATATATTTATCAGAGTATACTCAGTAACAACATATTATGTATTTATCAGTGTATATTCAGTAAAGACATATTAATTTATCAGAATATATTCAGTAACAACATATATTTATCAGTGTATATATATTCAGTAACAACCTATTATATATTTATCAAAATATATTCAGTAACAACATATTATATATTTATCAGAGTATATTCAGTAACAAAATATTAATTTATCAGAATATATTCAGTAACAACATATTCTATATTTATCAGAGTATATTTAGTAAAGACATATTAATTTATCAGAATATATTCAGTAACAACATATATTTATCAGTGTATATTCAGTAAAGACATATTAATTTATCAGAATATATTCAGTAACAACATATATTTATCAGTGTATATTCAGTAACAACCTATTATATATTTATCAGAGTATATTCAGTAACAACATATTTATCAGAATATATTCAGTAACAACATATATAATTATCAGAGTTTATTCAGTTACAACATATATAATCGATAACAACATATTAATTTATCAGTGTATATTCAGTAACAAAATATCATATATTTATCAGTGTATATTTTGTAACCATATATTTATCAGAGTATATTCAGTTACAACATATTAATTTATCAGAATATATTCAGTAACAACATATATATTTATCAGAGTATACTCAGTAACAACATATTATATATTTATCAGAGTATATTCAGTAACAACATATATATATATATATATATATATATATATATACATATACATATATATATATATATAAAAATATATTTGCCAGTGTATATTCAGTAACAACATATATTTACCAGAGTATATTCAGTAACAACATATATATTCAGTCACAACATCTCATTAATTTATCAGTGTATGTTCAGTAACAACATATAATATATTTATCAGTGTATATTCAGTAACAACATAACCCAGCCACTGAGGATGCACAAGCCGGTGCATTCTTAGTGCCGGTCCCAAGCCCGGACAAATGGGGAGGGTTGCGTCAGGAAGGGCATCCGGCGTAAAATCTTTGCCAAATCAAATATGCGGATCATCGGATGATCCGCTGTGGCGACCCCTAACGGGAGCAGCCGAAAGTAGTAGATATTCAGTAACAGCACATTATATATTTATCAGAGTATATTCGGTAACAGCATATTATATATTTATCAGTGTCACAGCCTCTCGCCCTTGACATCAAAGCAATCAGCCTCTCGCCCTTGACATCAAAGCGTTCGCTGTCACAGCCTCTCGCCCTTGACATCAAAGCGTTCGCTGTCACAGCCTCTCGCCCTTGACATCAAAGCGTTCGCCCCTGACAATGGCTGGCCATCAAAGCAGTCAGCCGCTCTCCCTTGACATCAACGCGATCATCACCCTTAAAAAGCCTCCACTGTGGTCCAGTCTTCGCTGGAACATCGCCTTTCATGGACTTCTGCCTGCCTGCCTGCCTACCTGCCACTGAGCCAACTCCTGCTCTACCCCCAAGATCGGTCACTTCAATAAAGATTTGATTCTTCCCTTACCTGGTTGTCCCGTCTGCTTTTGGGTTCTTTCCCGATACGTGACAGTACGTTCCAGCCACTATGGACCCAGCAGACCATTCCACCACAGACCTGGCCACGGTCTGCCAGGCTGTAGCCAACCAGGAATCGGTCCTCGGCCAGCACAGCCAGGTGCTACAGGAGATGGCTGACGCCCTCCGTGAGCTCGGCTCAAAGATATCCGGAATACAGACCCAACTTAGAGCCTCCGCTAGCCCGGGACCCGCCCCTCCAGCTCCGCCACCCTCAGCGCCATCAACTTCGGCTAAGGAACCATGGGTTGCCCCGCCCGATAAGTATGATGGAGATTTTGGACTTTGTCACCCTTTTTTGATGCAGTGTGAGATTGTGTTTAACCAGCAGCCCGTCATATTCCACGGATGGAGCCAAAGTCGCTTACATCATGGGTCTTCTCCGGGGAAGCGCCCTGGATTGGGCTACAGCGGTGTGGGAGATGCGGGCCTCCACTTCCTCATCCTACGCTGAGTTCACCACTGCTTTTCGCCAGGTTTTTGATCATCCCGTACGGGGAAAGGACGCTTCAAAAAGACTGATCTCTCTCCGCCAGGGTTCCCGCAGCGTCGCTGACCACTCAGTTGAGTTCCGTACGCTATCAGCGGAGAGCGGATGGAACAACGAGTCCCTCCAGGCCGGGTTTTCCAACGGTCTAAGCGAATCCATAAAGGACGAATTGGTTTCCTACCCCGAGCCTGGAGGGTTAGAGGAATTGGTTACCCTGGCCATTCGTGTGGACAACCGCCTCCGGGAGCGGAGGCGAGAGAGGACGCGCCGCCTTCCTGGGCACATTTTACCACGGGCCACACCTCCAAACGCTGGGGGCCGAGCTCGCTCGCCTGAGGCTGACGTCCTCCGAGAAAGGCCGAGGCGTGACTCTTCCCCAGCTTCGGAGCCGATGCAACTCGGCCGCTTCCGGCTCAACCCGGAGGAGCGTCAACGCCGCATCACCAAGAACAGCTGCTCGTATGTTGGTCAGCCTGGTCACTTTCTCGCCTCCTGCCCTCACCGTTCCGTCAAAGCTAGCAGGCTCACGAGGGAGGGGGAGGATCCTCGTGAGCCCAACTGTCTGCCCCCTGTCTCCTCGTCCACGTACCCAGCTGCAAGCTACCATCGGTTTTAAAGGTCAGTCCACTAAACTTTTGGCTTTAACTGACTCTGGAGCTGATGAAAGCTTTTTGGATGCAAGTGTTGTGAAGCAGTTAGGTCTTGCCACTGTGAGTCTGGACCAGCCTCTTGAAGCTAATGCCCTGGATGGACGTCTCCTGGCCCGGATAACCTCTAAGACCGAGCCTGTGCGCCTCCTGTTGTCGGGAAACCATCAAGAGGAGTTAAGTTTTTTTGTTATCAGTTCTCCATTTGCTCCCATTATACTTGGTCATCCCTGGCTGGTTAAGCATAGTCCCCATATTGATTGGTCATCGGCCAGAATTTTAAGTTGGAGTCCCGTCTGTCATGCCATATGCCTCCAGTCTGCTCTGCCTCAGTCTGTCCCCTGTCGGGTGTCAAGCCCTGGCTCCAGGAATGCCAAGCCCGATGCTCTGTCTCGTGTGCATGGGAAGGAGTCTGAGCCCAAGCTCCAACCTGACACCATCGTTCCCTCTACCGGTGTGGCTGCGGCTGTCACCTGGAACATTGAAAGGGAGGGCATGGCAGCACAACAGACTCAGCCTGACCCAGGTAACGGTCCCCCTTGGGCGCTTGTTTGTTCCAGATGCTGTTAAATCTAGCGTGTTGCAGTGGGCTCACTCTTCCAAGCTTACATGCCATCCTGGAGTCTCCCGTACCCTAGCCTTCCTCCGCAGGCGGTTATGGTGGCCTTCCATGACGGAGGATACTGGGTCTTTTGTTTCTGCCTGTCCTGTTTGTGCCCAGAATAAGCCCTCCACTCGGGCCAGTGCCGGTCTGCTGCGCCCCCTGCCTGTTCCACACCGTCCCTGGTCGCATCTGTCCTTGGATTTCGTCTCTGGTCTGCCCGCCTCCGACGGTAACACCGTTGTACTGACTGTTGTCGATCGCTTCAGTAAATTTGTTCACTTTTTGCCCTTGTCTAAACTGCCTTCGGCCCAAGAGACTGCGGATCTGCTGGTCAGGGAGGTTTTCCGGGTTCACGGTCTTCCCCGTGATATAGTATCTGACCGTGGCCCCCAGTTCACTTCTGCTGCCTGGAAGGCTTTCTGCTCTGCCATCGGCGCCACCGTCAGCCTGTCATCGGGTTTCCATCCTCAGACCAACGGCCAGGCCGAGAGGGCCAACCAGGTATTGGAGACTGTTCTCCACTGTCTGGTGTCTGCCAACCCATCCTCTTGGTCCTCACAACTTCCCTGGGTAGAATATGCCCATAACACCCTGCCATCGTCTGCTACTGGGTTGTCCCCTTTTCAATGCCTTTACGGCTATCAACCTCCCCTTTTTTCCTTCTCAAGAGGTAGACATTCCGGTTCCGTCTGTCCAGTCCCATGTCCGTCGGTGCCGTCGGACCTGGCGGCGAGCCCGTGCTGCACTGCTCAGGACCTTCGGCCGTTACCAGCGCTTGGCGGATCGTCATCGCACCCCTGCTCCGGACTACTCCCCCGGTGACCAGGTATGGCTCTCTACCAAGGATCTACCCTTGAGATCGGACGCTAAAAAACTGTCCCCCAGGTATCTTGGTCCCTTTCCCATTGTCAAAGTCATTAACCCCTCTGTGGTCCGTCTGAAGCTGCCCCGCACTCTCCGGGTTCACCCTTCCTTCCATGTGTCCTGCCTCAAACCTGTCTCTACCAGCCCTCTAGTTCCTCCGGACCCCCCGCCCCCACCTCCTCGTATGATCAACGATCATCCGGTTTACACCGTTCGTCGTCTCCTGGACTCTCGTCGCCGCGGTCGCGGCCTGCAGTATCTCGTGGACTGGGAGGGATATGGCCCGGAGGAGAGGTGTTGGGTCCCTCGTCGCCTGGTCCTGGACGCGAACCTCATCCGGGACTTCCACAGGACGCACCCTGACGGGTTTGGTAGGTCGCCCTGTGGCGCCCCTCGGAGGGGGGGGTACTGTCACAGCCTCTCGCCCTTGACATCAAAGCGTTCGCCCCTGACACCTGCTGACCCCCCCCCCCGTCACAGCCTCTCTCCCTTGACTTCAAAGCAATCAGCCTCTCGCCCTTGACATCAAAGCGTTCGCCCCTGACACCGGCTGGCCATCACAGCAGTCAGCCGCTCTCCCTTGACATCAACGCGATCATCACCCTTAAAAAGCCTCCACTGTGGTCCAGTCTTGGCTGGAACGTCGCCTTTCATGGACTTCTGCCTGCCTGCCTGCCTGCTTGCCTACCTGCCACTGAGCCGACTCCTGCTCTACCCCTGAGATCGGTCACTTCAATAAAGACTTGATTCTTCCCTTACCTGGTTGTCCCGTCTGCTTTTGGGTTCTTTCCTGATACGTGACAATCAGAGTATATTCAGTAACCACATATTATATATTTATCAGAATATATTCAGTAACAACATTTTATATATTTATGAGAATATATTCAGTAACCACATATTATATATTTATCAGAGTATATTCAGTAACAACGTATTAATTCATGCGGTTGAAGGGAACTGTCAATCACTGAGAGCAGTGATGTGAAAGAAAGTATCAGAAAAATTAGGATAAACAGTTTTCAAACTACAGCACAGGCTTTTTTAAAAATAATCTCCAGATCACCTCCAACATGGCCAGATCTTAAATAGAAATGTGAAACAGGCGGTGTTGGTGTGGTGGTAGGAGGTGAAATTCTGAATGACTTGTGGATTTGTGTGAGTTCAGTGAACTCTGCCAGTTGTCCTAATTGTAGAAACATAAATCCCAACAACGTCGCCTCCAGTAACAGCTGACTGCTACACCTTAAACCTCTGCAGAGATTCTGCAAACCACGAGACAGCAGAAGTTGTTTAAATAGGAGGAGGGGTGGGTGGAGGAAAGCAGCAGGAGGGGTGGGTTTTGCAGAGTAGGTGGAGAGCAGCAGCAGTATTGCTGTTGGTGTTGGTTCATCCCCTGCACAGCACAACGGATAAAGCAGCATGCCCCTTGCCCATATGGCAAGGGGCTCCACAGTGGACATCCACTCTGATAGAAGTACGCACTTTGGCAACATGCATTTACCAAACTGTATATATCTTCTTCTTCCTCTTCCTCTTCCTCTTCTTCTTGTTCTTCCTCTTCTCCTTCTTTTGGCTTGCTCCCTGTTTCTCAGGGGTCGCCACAGCGGATTTGATAGTTTCCATCAGTACCCTGTGTGGGCACAGCACCGATGGTCGTCTTGTCAATCCGCATGGTTTCGCAAAATGTTAGGTGGGATTTCCTTACTGACACAACACTGACCGTATGACCTACACAACACTGACCGTATGACCTGACACAACACTGACCGTATGACCTACACAACACTGACCGTATGACCTACACAACACTGAAAGTATGACCTGACACGACAATGGCCGTATGACCTGACACAACACTGACCATATGACCTGACACAACACTGACCATATGACCTGACACAACACTGAAAGTATGACCTGACACGACAATGGCCGTATGACCTGACACAACACTGACCATATGACCTGACACAACATTGACCATATGACCAGACACAACACTGACCATATGACCTGACACAACACTGACCAGATGACCGGACACAACACTGACCGTATGACCTGACACAACACTGACCGTATGACCTGACACAACACTGACCATATGACCTGACACAACACTGACCGTTTGACCTGACACAACATTGACCACATGACCTGACACAACACTGACCGTATGACATGACACAACACTGACCATATGACCTGACACAACACTGACCATATGACGTGACACAACACTGACCGTATCAGTCACAACACTGACCATATGACCTTACACAACACTGACCATATGACCTGACACAACACTGACCGTATGACCTGACACAACACTGACCATATGAGTCACAACACTGACCGTATGACCTGACACAACACTGACCATATGACCTGACAAATTACTTACCGTATGACCTGACACAACACTGACCGTATGACCTACACAACACTGACCATATGGCCTGACACAACACTGACCGTATGACCTGACACAACACTGACCATATGACCTGACACAACACTGACCATATGACATGACACAACATTGACCGTATGACCTGACAACACTGACCAGATGACCTGACACAACACTGACCAGATGACCGGACACAACATTGACCATATGACCTGTCACAACACTGAGCAGATGACCGGACACAACACTGACCATATGACCTGACACAACACTGACTGTATGACCTGACACAAACCTGACCGTATGACCTGACTCAACACTGACCGTATGACCTGACACAACACTGACCGTATGACCTACACAACACTGACCATATGACCTGACACAAAACTGACCGTATGACCTGACACAACATTGACCATATGACCTACACAACACTGACCATATGACCAGACACAACACTGACCATATGACCCGACACAACACTGACCAGATGACCGGACACAACACTGACCGTATGAGCTGATACAAACTGACTGTATGACCTGACACAACACTGACCATATGACCTGACACAACACTGACCATATGACATGACACAACATTGACCGTATGATCTGACACAAGACTGACCGTATGACCTGACAACACTGACCGTATGTGTTATACAACACTGACCATATGACCTGACACAACACTGACCGTATGACCTGACACAACACGGACTGTATGACCTGACACAACACTGACCATATGACCTGACACAACATTGACCATATGACCAGACACAACACTGACCATATGACCTGACACAACACTGACCGTATGACATGACACAACACTGACCATATGACCTGACACAACACTGACCATATGACGTGACACAACACTGACCGTATCAGTCCCAACACTGACCATATGACCTGACACAACACTGACCATATGACCTGACACAACACTGACCGTATGACCTGACACAACACTGATCATATGAGTCACAACACTGACCGTATGACCTGACACAACACTGACCATATGACCTGACACATTAATTACCGTATGACCTGACACAACACTGACCGTATGACCTACACAACACTGACCATATGACCTGACACAACACTGACTGTATGAGTCACAACACTGACCATATGGCCTGACACAACACTGACCGTATGACCTGACACAACACTGACCATATGACCTGACACAACACTGACCATATGACATGACACAACATTGACCGTATGATCTGACACAAGACTGACCGTATGACCTGACAACACTGACCGTATGACCTGACACAACAATGACCAGATGACCGGACACAACATTGACCATATGACCTGTCACAACACTGAGCAGATGACCGGACACAACACTGACCATATGACCTGACACAACACTGACCATATGACCTGACTCAACACTGACCGTATGACCTGACACAACACTGACCGTATGACCTACACAACACTGACCATATGACCTGACACAAAACTGACCGTATGACCTGACACAACATTGACCATATGACCTACACAACACTGACCATATGACCAGACACAACACTGACCATATGACCCGACACAACACTGACCAGATGACCGGACACAACACTGACCGTATGAGCTGATACAAACTGACTGTATGACCTGACACAACACTGACCATATGACCTGACACAACACTGACCATATGACATGACACAACACTGACCGTATGACATGACACAACACTGACCATATGACCTGACACAACACTGACCATATGACGTGACACAACACTGACCGTATCAGTCACAACACTGACCATATGACCTGACACAACACTGACCATATGACCTGACACAACACTGACCGTATGACCTGACACAACACTGACCATATGAGTCACAACACTGACCATATGACCTGACACAACACTGACCATAAGACCTGACACATTACTAACCGTATGAGCTGACACAACACTGACCGTATGACCTACACAACACTGACCATATGACCTGACACAACACTGACTGTATGAGTCACAACACTGACCATATGGCCTGACACAACACTGACCGTATGACCTGACACAACACTGACCATATGACCTGACACAACACTG
This sequence comes from Lampris incognitus, assembly GCF_029633865.1. Taxonomy (NCBI): domain Eukaryota; kingdom Metazoa; phylum Chordata; class Actinopteri; order Lampriformes; family Lampridae; genus Lampris; species Lampris incognitus. Next base: position 72,324,250 of record NC_079214.1, read on the forward strand.
ACCATATGACATGACACAACATTGACCGTATGATCTGACACAAGACTGACCGTATGACCTGACAACACTGACCGTATGACCTGACACAACACTGACCAGATGACCGGACACAACATTGACCATATGACCTGTCACAACACTGAGCAGATGACCGGACACAACACTGACCATATGACCTGACACAACACTGACTGTATGACCTGACACAAACCTGACCGTATGACCTGACTCAACACTGACCGTATGACCTGACACAACACTGACCGTATGACCTACACAACACTGACCATATGACCTGACACAACACTGAACATATGACCAGACACAACACTGACCAGATGACCGGACACACTGACCATATGAGCTGATACAAACTGACTGTATGACCTGACACAATACTGACCATATGACCTGACACAACACTGACCATATGACATGACACAACATTGACCGTATGATCTGACACAAGACTGACCGTATGACCTGACAACACTGACCGTATGTGTTATACAACACTGACCATATGACCTGACACAACACTGACCGTATGACCTGACACAACACTGACCATATCACCTGACACAACACCGACCGTATGACCTTACACAACACTAACCATATGACCTGACACAACATTGACCGTATGACCAGACACAACACTGACCAGAGGACCGGACACAAAACTGACCATATCACCTGACACAACACTGACCATATCACCTGACACAACACTGACCGTATGAGTCACAACAATGACCATATGACCTGACACAACACGGACTGTATGACCTGACACAACACTGACCATATGACCTGACACAACACTGACCATATGACCTGACACAACATTGACCATATGACCAGACACAACACTGACCATATGACCTGACACAACACTGACCAGATGACCGGACACAACACTGACCGTATGACCTGACACAACACTGACCGTATGACCTGACACAACACTGACCATATGACCTGACACAACACTGACCGTTTGACCTGACACAACATTGACCGCATGACCTGACACAACACTGACCGTATGACATGACACAACACTGACCATATGACCTGACACTACACTGACCATATGACGTGACACAACACTGACAGTATCAGTCACAACACTGACCATATGACCTGACACAACACTGACCATATGACCTGACACAACACTGACCGTATGACCTGACACAACACTGACCATATGAGTCACAACACTGACCGTATGACCTGACACAACACTGACGATATGACCTGACACATTACTTACCATATGACCTGACACAACACTGACCGTATGACCTACACAACACTGACCATATGACCTGACACAACACTGACTGTATGAGTCACAACACTGACCATATGGCCTGACACAACACTGACCGTATGACCTGACACAACACTGACCATATGATCTGACACAACACTGACCATATGACATGACACAACATTGACCGTATGATCTGACACAAGACTGACCGTATGACCTGACAACACTGACCGTATGACCTGACACAACACTGACCAGATGACCGGACACAACATTGACCATATGACCTGTCACAACACTGAGCAGATGACCGGACACAACACTGACCATATGACCTGACACAACACTGACTGTATGACCTGACACAAACCTGACCGTATGACCTGACTCAACACTGACCGTATGACCTGACACAACACTGACCGTATGACCTACACAACACTGACCATATGACCTGACACAAAACTGACCGTATGACCTGACACAACATTGACCATATGACCTACACAACACTGACTATATGACCAGACACAACACTGACCATATGACCCGACACAACACTGACCAGATGACCGGACACAACACTGACCGTATGAGCTGATACAAACTGATTGTATGACCTGACACAACACTGACCATATGACCTGACACAACACTGACCATATGACATGACACAACATTGACCGTATGATCTGACACAAGACTGACCGTATGACCTGACAACACTGACCGTATGACTTATACAACACTGACCATATGACCTGACACAACATTGACCGTATGACCTGACACAACACTGACCGTATGAGTCACACCAATGACCATATGACCTGACACAACACTGACTGTATGACCTGACACTGCACTGACCGTATGACCTGACACAACATTGACCGCGTGACCTGACACAACACTGACCTAATGACCTGACACAACACTGACTGTATGACCTGACACAACACTGACCATATGACCTGACACAACACTGACCATATGACATGACACAACATTGACCGTATGATCTGACACAACACTGACCATATGATCTACACAACATTGACCGTATGACCTGACACAACATTGACCGTATGACCTGACACAACACTGACCATATGACCTGACACAACACTGACCATATGACCTGACACAACACTGACCGTATGACCTGACACAACACTGACCATATGACCTACACAACATTGACCGTATGACCTGACAAACACTGATCGTATGACCTGACACAAGATTGAGCGTATGACCTGACACAACACTGACCGTATGACCTGACACAACACTGACCATATGACATGACACAACATTGACCGTATGATCTGACACAACACTGACCATATGATCTACACAACATTGACCGTATGACCTGACACAACACTGACTGTATGACCTGACAACACTGACCATATGACTTATACAACACTGATCATATGACCTGACACAACACTGACCATATGACCTGACACAAAACTGACCGTATGACCTGACACAACACTGACCGTATGAGTCACAACACTTACTCTATGACCTGACACAACACTGACCGTATGACCTGACACAACACTGACTATATGACCTGACAAAACTATGACCTTATGACGTGACACAACACTGACCATATGACCTGACAAAACACTGACCATATGACCTGACACAACACTGACCATATGACCTGACACAAAACTGACCGTATGACCTGACACAACACTGACCATATGAGTCACAACACTGACCATATGACCTGACACAACACTGACCGTATGACCTGACATAACACTGACCATGTGACCTGTCACAACACTGACCATATGACCTGACACAACATTGACCGTATGATCTGACACAACACTGACCATATGACGTGACACAACATTGACCGTATGATCTGACACAACATTGACCGTATGACCTGAAACAACACTGATCATATGACCTGACACAACACTGACTGTATGACCTGACACTGCACTGACCGTATGACCTGACACAACATTGACCGCGTGACCTGACACAACACTGACCGTATGACCTGACACAACACTGACCGTATGACCTGACACAACACTGACCATATGAGTCACAACACTGACCATATGACCTGACACAACACTGACCTTATGACCTGATACAACATTGACCATTTGGAGGGGGCCATGCTTGTCGCCACATTTACCAAACTGTGTTCCTAAGACAACGTACACATGTAGATCAGCAACAGGGATTTCATTCTTATTCATTATGCCAAGACATAGCAATTTACTCCTTCACTTCTTTACACACACACACACACACACACACACACACACACACACACACACACACACACACACACACACACACACACACACACACACACACCCTTCCTGGTTTGACAGGACTAAAGTGAAAGGTGACAGCTAGTGTGGACCAGGACCAGTCCACAGCCAGCGTGACCTGACACAACACTGACTGTATGACCTGACACAACACGGACTGTATGACCTGACACAACACTGACCATATGACCTGACACAACACTGACAATATGACATGACACAACATTGACCGTATGATCTGACACAACACTGACCATATGACCTACACAACATTGACCGTATGACCTGACAAACACTGACCGTATGACCTGACACAACATTGACCGTATGACCTGACACAACACTGACCATATGACCTGACACAACACTGACCATATGACGTGACACAACACTGACCGTATCAGTCACAACACTGACCATATGACCTGACACAACACTGACCATATGACCTGACACAACACTGACCGTATGACCTGACACAACACTGACCATATGGGTCACAACACTGACCGTATGACCTGACACAACACTGACCATATGACCTGACACAACACTGACTGTATGAGTCACAACACTGACCATATGGCCTGACACAACACTGACCGTATGACCTGACACAACACTGACCATATGACCTGACACAACACTGACCATATGACATGACACAACATTGACCGTATGATCTGACACAAGACTGACCGTATGACCTGACAACACTGACCGTATGACCTGACACAACACTGACCAGATGACCGGACACAACATTGACCGTATGACCTGTCACGACACTGAGCAGATGACCGGACACAACACTGACCATATGACCTGACACAACACTGACTGTATGACCTGACACAAACCTGACCGTATGACCTGACTCAACACTGACCGTATGACCTGACACAACACTGACCGTATGACCTACACAACACTGACCATATGACCTGACACAAAACTGACCGTATGACCTGACACAACATTGACCATTTGACCTACACAACACTGACCATAGGACCAGACACAACACTGACCATATGACCCGACACAACACTGACCGTATGACCGGACACAACACTGACCGTATGAGCTGATACAAACTGACTGTATGACCTGACACAACACTGACCATATGACCTGACACAACACTGACCATATGACATGACACAACATTGACCGTATGATCTGACACAAGACTGACCGTATGACCTGACAACACTGACCGTATGACTTATACAACACTGACCATATGACCTGACACAACACTGACCGTATGACCTGACACAAAGCTGACCGTATGACCTGACTCAACACTGACTGTATGACCTGACACAACACTGACTGTATGACCTGACACAACACTGACCGTATGACCTGACACAACCCTGATCGTATGACCAGACACAACACTGACCATATGACCTATACAACACTGACCAGATGACCGGACACAACACTGACCATATGATCTGACACAACATTGACGGTATGATCTGACACAACACTGACCATATGACCTGACACAACACTGACCATATGACCTGACACAACATTGACTGTATGATCTGACACAACATTGACCGTATGACCTGAAACAACACTGACCGTATGATCTGACACAACACTGACCATATGACCTGACACAACACTGATCAGATGACCTGACACAACACTGACCGTATGAGTCACACCAATGACCATATGACCTGACACAACACTGACCATATGACCTGACACATTACTTACCGTATGACCTGACACAACACTGACCGTATGACCTACACAACACTGACGATATGACCTGACACAACACTGACTGTATGAGTCACAACACTGACCATATGGCCTGACACAACACTGACCGTATGACCTGACACAACACTGACCATATGACCTGACACAACACTGACCATATGACATGACACAACATTGACCGTATGATCTGACACAAGACTGACCGTATGACCTGACAACACTGACCGTATGACCTGACACAACACTGACCAGATGACCTGACACAACATTGACTGTATGATCTGACACAACATTGACCGTATGACCTGAAACAACACTGACCGTATGATCTGACACAACACTGACCATATGACCTGACACAACACTGATCAGATGACCTGACACAACACTGACCGTATGAGTCACAACAATGACCATATGACCTGACACAACACTGACCATATGACCTGACACATTACTTACCGTATGACCTGACACAACACTGACCGTATGACCTACACAACACTGACGATATGACCTGACACAACACTGACTGTATGAGTCACAACACTGACCATATGGCCTGACACAACACTGACCGTATGACCTGACACAACACTGACCATATGACCTGACACAACACTGACCATATGACATGACACAACATTGACCGTATGATCTGACACAAGACTGACCGTATGACCTGACAACACTGACCGTATGACCTGACACAACACTGACCAGATGACCGGACACAACATTGACCATATGACCTGTCACAATACTGACCAGATGACCGGACACAACACTGACCATATGACCTGACACAACACTGACTGTATGACCTGACACAAACCTGACCGTATGACCTGACTCAACACTGACCGTATGACCTGACACAACACTGACCGTATGACCTACACAACACTGACCATATGACCTGACACAAAACTGACCGTATGACCTGACACAACATTGACCATATGACCTACACAACACTGACCATATGACCAGACACAACACTGACCATATGACCCGACACAACACTGACCAGATGACCGGACACAACACTGACCGTATGAGCTGATACAAACTGACTGTATGACCTGACACAACACTGACCATATGACCTGACACAACACTGACCATATGACATGACACAACACTGACCGTATGATCTGACACAAGACTGACCGTATGACCTGACAACACTGACCGTATGACTTATACAACACTGACCATATGACCTGACACAACACTGACCGTATGTCCTGACACAAAGCTGACCGTATGACCTGACACAACACTGACTGTATGACCTGACACAACACTGACTGTATGACCTGACACAACACTGACCATATGACCTGACACAACCCTGATCGTATGACCAGACACAACACTGAACATATGACCTATACAACACTGACCAGATGACCGGACACAACATTTACCGTATGACCTGACACAACATTGACCGTATGATCTGACACAACACTGACCATATGACCTGACACAACACTGACCATATGACCTGACACAACATTGACCGTATGATCTGACACAACATTGACCGTATGACCTGAAACAACATTGACCGTATGATCTGACACAACACTGACCATATGACCTGACACAACACTGACCGTATGACCTGACACAACACTGACCGTATGAGTCACACCAATGACCATATGACCTGACACAACACTGACTGTATGACCTGACACAACACTGACCGTATGACCTGACACAACCCTGATCGTATGACCAGACACAACACTGACCATATGACCTATACAACACTGACCAGATGACCGGACACAACACTGACCATATGATCTGACACAACATTGACGGTATGATCTGACACAACACTGACCATATGACCTGACAAAACACTGACCAGATGACCTGACACAACATTGACTGTATGATCTGACACAACATTGACCGTATGACCTGAAACAACACTGACCGTATGATCTGACACAACACTGACCATATGACCTGACACAACACTGATCAGATGACCTGACACAACACTGACCGTATGAGTCACACCAATGACCATATGACCTGACACAACACTGACCATATGACCTGACACATTACTTACCGTATGACCTGACACAACACTGACCGTATGACCTACACAACACTGACGATATGACCTGACACAACACTGACTGTATGAGTCACAACACTGACCATATGGCCTGACACAACACTGACCGTATGACCTGACACAACACTGACCATATGACCTGACACAACACTGACCATATGACATGACACAACATTGACCGTATGATCTGACACAAGACTGACCGTATGACCTGACAACACTGACCGTATGACCTGACACAACACTGACCAGATGACCGGACACAACATTGACCATATGACCTGTCACAATACTGACCAGATGACCGGACACAACACTGACCATATGACCTGACACAACACTGACTGTATGACCTGACACAAACCTGACCGTATGACCTGACTCAACACTGACCGTATGACCTGACACAACACTGACCGTATGACCTACACAACACTGACCATATGACCTGACACAAAACTGACCGTATGACCTGACACAACATTGACCATATGACCTACACAACACTGACCATATGACCAGACACAACACTGACCATATGACCCGACACAACACTGACCAGATGACCGGACACAACACTGACCGTATGAGCTGATACAAACTGACTGTATGACCTGACACAACACTGACCATATGACCTGACACAACACTGACCATATGACATGACACAACACTGACCGTATGATCTGACACAAGACTGACCGTATGACCTGACAACACTGACCGTATGACTTATACAACACTGACCATATGACCTGACACAACACTGACCGTATGACCTGACACAAATCTGACCGTATGACCTGACACAACACTGACTGTATGACCTGACACAACACTGACTGTATGACCTGACACAACACTGACCATATGACCTGACACAACCGTGATCGTATGACCAGACACAACACTGAACATATGACCTATACAACACTGACCAGATGACCGGACACAACATTTACCGTATGACCTGACACAACATTGACCGTATGATCTGACACAACACTGACCATATGACCTGACACAACACTGACCATATGACCTGACACAACATTGACCGTATGATCTGACACAACATTGACCGTATGACCTGAAACAACATTGACCGTATGATCTGACACAACACTGACCATATGACCTGACACAACACTGACCGTATGACCTGACACAACACTGACCGTATGAGTCACACCAATGACCATATGACCTGACACAACACTGACTGTATGACCTGACACTGCACTGACCGTATGACCTGACACAACATTGACCGCGTGACCTGACACAACACTGACCTAATGACCTGACACAACACTGACTGTATGACCTGACACAACACTGACCATATGACCTGACACAACACTGACCATATGACATGACACAACATTGACCGTATGATCTGACACAACACTGACCATATGATCTACACAACATTGACCGTATGACCTGACACAACATTGACCGTATGACCTGAAACAACACTGACCATATGACCTGACACAACACTGACCATATGACCTGACACAACACTGACCGTATGACCTGACACAACACTGACCATATGACCTACACAACATTGACCGTATGACCTGACAAACACTGATCGTATGACCTGACACAAGATTGACCGTATGACCTGACACAACACTGACCGTATGACCTGACACAACACTGACCATATGACATGACACAACATTGACCGTATGATCTGACACAACACTGACCATATGATCTACACAACATTGACCGTATGACCTGACACAACACTGACTGTATGACCTGACAACACTGACCATATGACTTATACAACACTGATCATATGACCTGACACAACACTGACCATATGACCTGACACAAAACTGAACCTATGACCTGACACAACACTAACTGTATGACCTGACACAACACTGACCGTATGAGTCACAACACTTACTGTATGACCTGACACAACACTGACCGTATGACCTGACACAACACTGACTATATGACCTGACAAAACTATGACCTTATGACGTGACACAACACTGACCATATGACCTGACACAACACTGACCATATGACCTGACACAACACTGACCATATGACCTGACACAACACTGACCGTATGACCTGACACAACACTGACCATATGAGTCACAACACTGACCATATGACCTGACACAACACTGACCGTATGACCTGACATAACACTGACCATGTGACCTGTCACAACACTGACCATATGACCTGACACAACATTGACCGTATGATCTGACACAACACTGACCATATGACCTGACACAACATTGACCGTATGATCTGACACAACATTGACCGTATGATCTGACACAAGACTGACCGTATGACCTGACAACACTGACCGTATGACCTGACACAACACTGACCAGATGACCGGACACAACATTGACCATATGACCTGTCACAATACTGACCAGATGACCGGACACAACACTGACCATATGACCTGACACAACACTGACTGTATGACCTGACACAAACCTGACCGTATGACCTGACTCAACACTGACCGTATGACCTGACACAACACTGACCGTATGACCTACACAACACTGACCATATGACCTGACACAAAACTGACCGTATGACCTGACACAACATTGACCATATGACCTACACAACACTGACCATATGACCAGACACAACACTGACCATATGACCCGACACAACACTGACCAGATGACCGGACACAACACTGACCGTATGAGCTGATACAAACTGACTGTATGACCTGACACAACACTGACCATATGACCTGACACAACACTGACCATATGACATGACACAACACTGACCGTATGATCTGACACAAGACTGACCGTATGACCTGACAACACTGACCGTATGACTTATACAACACTGACCATATGACCTGACACAACACTGACCGTATGTCCTGACACAAAGCTGACCGTATGACCTGACACAACACTGACTGTATGACCTGACACAACACTGACTGTATGACCTGACACAACACTGACCATATGACCTGACACAACCCTGATCGTATGACCAGACACAACACTGAACATATGACCTATACAACACTGACCAGATGACCGGACACAACATTTACCGTATGACCTGACACAACATTGACCGTATGATCTGACACAACACTGACCATATGACCTGACACAACACTGACCATATGACCTGACACAACATTGACCGTATGATCTGACACAACATTGACCGTATGACCTGAAACAACATTGACCGTATGATCTGACACAACACTGACCATATGACCTGACACAACACTGACCGTATGACCTGACACAACACTGACCGTATGAGTCACACCAATGACCATATGACCTGACACAACACTGACTGTATGACCTGACACAACACTGACCGTATGACCTGACACAACCCTGATCGTATGACCAGACACAACACTGACCATATGACCTATACAACACTGACCAGATGACCGGACACAACACTGACCATATGATCTGACACAACATTGACGGTATGATCTGACACAACACTGACCATATGACCTGACAAAACACTGACCAGATGACCTGACACAACATTGACTGTATGATCTGACACAACATTGACCGTATGACCTGAAACAACACTGACCGTATGATCTGACACAACACTGACCATATGACCTGACACAACACTGATCAGATGACCTGACACAACACTGACCGTATGAGTCACACCAATGACCATATGACCTGACACAACACTGACCATATGACCTGACACATTACTTACCGTATGACCTGACACAACACTGACCGTATGACCTACACAACACTGACGATATGACCTGACACAACACTGACTGTATGAGTCACAACACTGACCATATGGCCTGACACAACACTGACCGTATGACCTGACACAACACTGACCATATGACCTGACACAACACTGACCATATGACATGACACAACATTGACCGTATGATCTGACACAAGACTGACCGTATGACCTGACAACACTGACCGTATGACCTGACACAACACTGACCAGATGACCGGACACAACATTGACCATATGACCTGTCACAATACTGACCAGATGACCGGACACAACACTGACCATATGACCTGACACAACACTGACTGTATGACCTGACACAAACCTGACCGTATGACCTGACTCAACACTGACCGTATGACCTGACACAACACTGACCGTATGACCTACACAACACTGACCATATGACCTGACACAAAACTGACCGTATGACCTGACACAACATTGACCATATGACCTACACAACACTGACCATATGACCAGACACAACACTGACCATATGACCCGACACAACACTGACCAGATGACCGGACACAACACTGACCGTATGAGCTGATACAAACTGACTGTATGACCTGACACAACACTGACCATATGACCTGACACAACACTGACCATATGACATGACACAACACTGACCGTATGATCTGACACAAGACTGACCGTATGACCTGACAACACTGACCGTATGACTTATACAACACTGACCATATGACCTGACACAACACTGACCGTATGACCTGACACAAATCTGACCGTATGACCTGACACAACACTGACTGTATGACCTGACACAACACTGACTGTATGACCTGACACAACACTGACCATATGACCTGACACAACCGTGATCGTATGACCAGACACAACACTGAACATATGACCTATACAACACTGACCAGATGACCGGACACAACATTTACCGTATGACCTGACACAACATTGACCGTATGATCTGACACAACACTGACCATATGACCTGACACAACACTGACCATATGACCTGACACAACATTGACCGTATGATCTGACACAACATTGACCGTATGACCTGAAACAACATTGACCGTATGATCTGACACAACACTGACCATATGACCTGACACAACACTGACCGTATGACCTGACACAACACTGACCGTATGAGTCACACCAATGACCATATGACCTGACACAACACTGACTGTATGACCTGACACTGCACTGACCGTATGACCTGACACAACATTGACCGCGTGACCTGACACAACACTGACCTAATGACCTGACACAACACTGACTGTATGACCTGACACAACACTGACCATATGACCTGACACAACACTGACCATATGACATGACACAACATTGACCGTATGATCTGACACAACACTGACCATATGATCTACACAACATTGACCGTATGACCTGACACAACATTGACCGTATGACCTGAAACAACACTGACCATATGACCTGACACAACACTGACCATATGACCTGACACAACACTGACCGTATGACCTGACACAACACTGACCATATGACCTACACAACATTGACCGTATGACCTGACAAACACTGATCGTATGACCTGACACAAGATTGACCGTATGACCTGACACAACACTGACCGTATGACCTGACACAACACTGACCATATGACATGACACAACATTGACCGTATGATCTGACACAACACTGACCATATGATCTACACAACATTGACCGTATGACCTGACACAACACTGACTGTATGACCTGACAACACTGACCATATGACTTATACAACACTGATCATATGACCTGACACAACACTGACCATATGACCTGACACAAAACTGAACCTATGACCTGACACAACACTAACTGTATGACCTGACACAACACTGACCGTATGAGTCACAACACTTACTGTATGACCTGACACAACACTGACCGTATGACCTGACACAACACTGACTATATGACCTGACAAAACTATGACCTTATGACGTGACACAACACTGACCATATGACCTGACACAACACTGACCATATGACCTGACACAACACTGACCATATGACCTGACACAACACTGACCGTATGACCTGACACAACACTGACCATATGAGTCACAACACTGACCATATGACCTGACACAACACTGACCGTATGACCTGACATAACACTGACCATGTGACCTGTCACAACACTGACCATATGACCTGACACAACATTGACCGTATGATCTGACACAACACTGACCATATGACCTGACACAACATTGACCGTATGATCTGACACAACATTGACCGTATGACCTGAAACAACACTGATCATATGACCTGACACAACACTGACCGTATGAGTCACAACAATGACCATATGACCTGACACAACACTGACTGTATGACCTGACACTGCACTGACCGTATGACCTGACACAACATTGACCGCGTGACCTGACACAACATTGACCGTATGATCTGACACAACACTGACCATATGATCTACACAACATTGACCGTATGACCTGACACAACACTGACTGTATGACCTGACAACACTGACCATATGACTTATACAACACTGATCATATGACCTGACACAACACTGACCATATGACCTGACACAAAACTGACCGTATGACCTGACACAACACTAACTGTATGACCTGACACAACACTGACCGTATGACCTGACACAACACTGACTATATGACCTGACAAAACTATGACCTTATGACGTGACACAACACTGACCATATGACCTGACACAACACTGACCATATGACCTGACACAACACTGACCATATGACCTGACACAACACTGACCGTATGACCTGACACAACACTGACCATATGAGTCACAACACTGACCATATGACCTGACACAACACTGACCGTATGACCTGACATAACACTGACCATGTGACCTGTCACAACACTGACCATATGACCTGACACAACATTGACCGTATGATCTGACACAACACTGACCATATGACCTGACACAACATTGACCGTATGATCTGACACAACATTGACCGTATGACCTGAAACAACACTGATCATATGACCTGACACAACACTGACCGTGTGAGTCACAACAATGACCATATGACCTGACACAACACTGACTGTATGACCTGACACTGCACTGACCGTATGACCTGACACAACATTGACCGCGTGACCTGACACAACACTGACCGTATGACCTGACACAACACTGACCGTATGACCTGACACAACACTGACCATATGAGTCACAACACTGACCATATGACCTGACACAACACTGACCTTATGACCTGATACAACATTGACCATTTGGAGGGGGCCATGCTTGTCGCCACATTTACCAAACTGTGTTCCTAAGACAACGTACACATGTAGATCAGCAACAGGGATTTCATTCTTATTCATTATGCCAAGACATAGCAATTTACTCCTTCACTTCTTTACACACACACACACACACACACACACACACTCACACACACACACACACACACACACACACACACACACACACACACACACACACACACACACACACACACACCCTTCCTGGTTTGACAGGACTAAAGTGAAAGGTGACAGCTAGTGTGGACCAGGACCAGTCCACAGCCAGCGTGACCTGACACAACACTGACTGTATGACCTGACACAACACGGACTGTATGACCTGACACAACACTGACCATATGACCTGACACAACACTGACCATATGACATGACACAACATTGACCGTATGATCTGACACAACACTGACCATATGACCTACACAACATTGACCGTATGACCTGACAAACACTGACCGTATGACCTGACACAACATTGACCGTATGACGTGACACAACACTGACCATATGACCTGACACAACACTGACCATATGACGTGACACAACACTGACCGTATCAGTCACAACACTGACCATATGACCTGACACAACACTGACCATATGACCTGACACAACACTGACCGTATGACCTGACACAACACTGACCATATGAGTCACAACACTGACCGTATGACCTGACACAACACTGACCATATGACCTGACACAACACTGACTGTATGAGTCACAACACTGACCATATGGCCTGACACAACACTGACCGTATGACCTGACACAACACTGACCATATGACCTGACACAACACTGACCATATGACATGACACAACATTGACCGTATGATCTGACACAAGACTGACCGTATGACCTGACAACACTGACCGTATGACCTGACACAACACTGACCAGATGACCGGACACAACATTGATCATATGACCTGTCACGACACTGAGCAGATGACCGGACACAACACTGACCATATGACCTGACACAACACTGACTGTATGACCTGACACAAACCTGACCGTATGACCTGACTCAACACTGACCGTATGACCTGACACAACACTGACCGTATGACCTACACAACACTGACCATATGACCTGACACAAAACTGACCGTATGACCTGACACAACATTGACCATTTGACCTACACAACACTGACCATAGGACCAGACACAACACTGACCATATGACCCGACACAACACTGACCGTATGACCGGACACAACACTGACCGTATGAGCTGATACAAACTGACTGTATGACCTGACACAACACTGACCATATGACCTGACACAACACTGACCATATGACATGACACAACATTGACCGTATGATCTGACACAAGACTGACCGTATGACCTGACAACACTGACCGTATGACTTATACAACACTGACCATATGACCTGACACAACACTGACCGTATGACCTGACACAAAGCTGACCGTATGACCTGACTCAACACTGACTGTATGACCTGACACAACACTGACTGTATGACCTGACACAACACTGACCGTATGACCTGACACAACCCTGATCGTATGACCAGACACAACACTGATCATATGACCTGACACAACACTGACCGTATGAGTCACAACAATGACCATATGACCTGACACAACACTGACTGTATGACCTGACACTGCACTGACCGTATGACCTGACACAACATTGACCGCGTGACCTGACACAACATTGACCGTATGATCTGACACAACACTGACCATATGATCTACACAACATTGACCGTATGACCTGACACAACACTGACTGTATGACCTGACAACACTGACCATATGACTTATACAACACTGATCATATGACCTGACACAACACTGACCATATGACCTGACACAAAACTGACCGTATGACCTGACACAACACTAACTGTATGACCTGACACAACACTGACCGTATGACCTGACACAACACTGACTATATGACCTGACAAAACTATGACCTTATGACGTGACACAACACTGACCATATGACCTGACACAACACTGACCATATGACCTGACACAACACTGACCATATGACCTGACACAACACTGACCGTATGACCTGACACAACACTGACCATATGAGTCACAACACTGACCATATGACCTGACACAACACTGACCGTATGACCTGACATAACACTGACCATGTGACCTGTCACAACACTGACCATATGACCTGACACAACATTGACCGTATGATCTGACACAACACTGACCATATGACCTGACACAACATTGACCGTATGATCTGACACAACATTGACCGTATGACCTGAAACAACACTGATCATATGACCTGACACAACACTGACCGTGTGAGTCACAACAATGACCATATGACCTGACACAACACTGACTGTATGACCTGACACTGCACTGACCGTATGACCTGACACAACATTGACCGCGTGACCTGACACAACACTGACCGTATGACCTGACACAACACTGACCGTATGACCTGACACAACACTGACCATATGAGTCACAACACTGACCATATGACCTGACACAACACTGACCTTATGACCTTATACAACATTGACCATTTGGAGGGGGCCATGCTTGTCGCCACATTTACCAAACTGTGTTCCTAAGACAACGTACACATGTAGATCAGCAACAGGGATTTCATTCTTATTCATTATGCCAAGACATAGCAATTTACTCCTTCACTTCTTTACACACACACACACACACACACACACACACTCACACACACACACACACACACACACACACACACACACACACACACACACACACACACACACACACACACACACACACACCCTTCCTGGTTTGACAGGACTAAAGTGAAAGGTGACAGCTAGTGTGGACCAGGACCAGTCCACAGCCAGCGTGACCTGACACAACACTGACTGTATGACCTGACACAACACGGACTGTATGACCTGACACAACACTGACCATATGACCTGACACAACACTGACCATATGACATGACACAACATTGACCGTATGATCTGACACAACACTGACCATATGACCTACACAACATTGACCGTATGACCTGACAAACACTGACCGTATGACCTGACACAACATTGACCGTATGACCTGACACAACACTGACCATATGACCTGACACAACACTGACCATATGACGTGACACAACACTGACCGTATCAGTCACAACACTGACCATATGACCTGACACAACACTGACCATATGACCTGACACAACACTGACCGTATGACCTGACACAACACTGACCATATGAGTCACAACACTGACCGTATGACCTGACACAACACTGACCATATGACCTGACACAACACTGACTGTATGAGTCACAACACTGACCATATGGCCTGACACAACACTGACCGTATGACCTGACACAACACTGACCATATGACATGACACAACATTGACCGTATGATCTGACACAAGACTGACCGTATGACCTGACAACACTGACCGTATGACCTGACACAACACTGACCAGATGACCGGACACAACATTGACCATATGACCTGTCACGACACTGAGCAGATGACCGGACACAACACTGACCATATGACCTGACACAACACTGACTGTATGACCTGACACAAACCTGACCGTATGACCTGACTCAACACTGACCGTATGACCTGACACAACACTGACCGTATGACCTACACAACACTGACCATATGACCTGACACAAAACTGACCGTATGACCTGACACAACATTGACCATTTGACCTGCACAACACTGACCATAGGACCAGACACAACACTGACCATATGACCCGACACAACATTGACCGTATGACCTGACAAACACTGACCGTATGACCTGACACAACATTGACCGTATGACCTGACACAACACTGACCATATGACCTGACACAACACTGACCATATGACGTGACACAACACTGACCGTATCAGTCACAACACTGACCATATGACCTGACACAACACTGACCATATGACCTGACACAACACTGACCGTATGACCTGACACAACACTGACCATATGAGTCACAACACTGACCGTATGACCTGACACAACACTGACCATATGACCTGACACAACACTGACTGTATGAGTCACAACACTGACCATATGGCCTGACACAACACTGACCGTATGACCTGACACAACACTGACCATATGACATGACACAACATTGACCGTATGATCTGACACAAGACTGACCGTATGACCTGACAACACTGACCGTATGACCTGACACAACACTGACCAGATGACCGGACACAACATTGACCATATGACCTGTCACGACACTGAGCAGATGACCGGACACAACACTGACCATATGACCTGACACAACACTGACTGTATGACCTGACACAAACCTGACCGTATGACCTGACTCAACACTGACCGTATGACCTGACACAACACTGACCGTATGACCTACACAACACTGACCATATGACCTGACACAAAACTGACCGTATGACCTGACACAACATTGACCATTTGACCTGCACAACACTGACCATAGGACCAGACACAACACTGACCATATGACCCGACACAACACTGACCGTATGACCGGACACAACACTGACCGTATGAGCTGATACAAACTGACTGTATGACCTGACACAACACTGACCATATGACCTGACACAACACTGACCATATGACATGACACAACATTGACCGTATGATCTGACACAAGACTGACCGTATGACCTGACAACACTGACCGTATGACTTATACAACACTGACCATATGACCTGACACAACACTGACCGTATGACCTGACACAAAGCTGACCGTATGACCTGACTCAACACTGACTGTATGACCTGACACAACACTGACTGTATGACCTGACACAACACTGACCGTATGACCTGACACAACCCTGATCGTATGACCAGACACAACACTGACCATATGACCTATACAACACTGACCAGATGACCGGACACAACACTGACCATATGATCTGACACAACATTGACGGTATGATCTGACACAACACTGACCATATGACCTGACACAACACTGACCATATGACCTGACACAACATTGACTGTATGATCTGACACAACATTGACCGTATGACCTGAAACAACACTGACCGTATGATCTGACACAACACTGACCATATGACCTGACACAACACTGATCAGATGACCTGACACAACACTGACCGTATGAGTCACACCAATGACCATATGACCTGA
This sequence comes from Lampris incognitus, assembly GCF_029633865.1. Classification (NCBI taxonomy): domain Eukaryota; kingdom Metazoa; phylum Chordata; class Actinopteri; order Lampriformes; family Lampridae; genus Lampris; species Lampris incognitus. The sequence continues at coordinate 72,344,057 of NC_079214.1, forward strand.
CACAACACTGACCATATGACCTGACACATTACTTACCGTATGACCTGACACAACACTGACCGTATGACCTACACAACACTGACCATATGACCTGACACAACACTGACTGTATGAGTCACAACACTGACCATATGGCCTGACACAACACTGACCGTATGACCTGACACAACACTGACCATATGACCTGACACAACACTGACCATATGACATGACACAACATTGACCGTATGATCTGACACAAGACTGACCGTATGACCTGACAACACTGACCTTATGACCTGACACAACACTGACCAGATGACCGGACACAACATTGACCATATGACCTGTCACAATACTGACCAGATGACCGGACACAACACTGACCATATGACCTGACACAACACTGACTGTATGACCTGACACAAACCTGACCGTATGACCTGACTCAACACTGACCGTATGACCTGACACAACACTGACCGTATGACCTACACAACACTGACCATATGACCTGACACAAAACTGACCGTATGACCTGACACAACATTGACCATATGACCTACACAACACTGACCATATGACCAGACACAACACTGACCATATGACCCGACACAACACTGACCAGATGACCGGACACAACACTGACCATATGACATGACACAACACTGACCGTATGATCTGACACAAGACTGACCGTATGACCTGACAACACTGACCGTATGACTTATACAACACTGACCATATGACCTGACACAACACTGACCGTATGACCTGACACAAAGCTGACCGTATGACCTGACACAACACTGACTGTATGACCTGACACAACACTGACTGTATGACCTGACACAACACTGACGATATGACCTGACACAACCCTGATCGTATGACCAGACACAACACTGACCATATGACCCGACACAACACTGACCAGATGACCGGACACAACACTGACCGTATGAGCTGATACAAACTGACTGTATGACCTGACACAACACTGACCATATGACCTGACACAACACTGACCATATGACATGACACAACACTGACCGTATGATCTGACACAAGACTGACCGTATGACCTGACAACACTGACCGTATGACTTATACAACACTGACCATATGACCTGACACAACACTGACCGTATGACCTGACACAAAGCTGACCGTATGACCTGACACAACACTGACTGTATGACCTGACACAACACTGACTGTATGACCTGACACAACACTGACCATATGACCTGACACAACCCTGATCGTATGACCAGACACAACACTGAACATATGACCTATACAACACTGACCAGATGACCGGACACAACATTTACCGTATGACCTGACACAACATTGACCGTATGATCTGACACAACACTGACCATATGACCTGACACAACACTGACCATATGACCTGACACAACATTGACCGTATGATCTGACACAACATTGACCGTATGACCTGAAACAACATTGACCGTATGATCTGACACAACACTGACCATATGACCTGACACAACACTGACCGTATGACCTGACACAACACTGACCGTATGAGTCACACCAATGACCATATGACCTGACACAACACTGACTGTATGACCTGACACTGCACTGACCGTATGACCTGACACAACATTGACCGCGTGACCTGACACAACACTGACCTAATGACCTGACACAACACTGACTGTATGACCTGACACAACACTGACCATATGACCTGACACAACACTGACCATATGACATGACACAACATTGACCGTATGATCTGACACAACACTGACCATATGATCTACACAACATTGACCGTATGACCTGACACAACATTGACCGTATGACCTGACACAACACTGACCATATGACCTGACACAACACTGACCATATGACCTGACACAACACTGACCGTATGACCTGACACAACACTGACCATATGACCTACACAACATTGACCGTATGACCTGACAAACATTGATCGTATGACCTGACACAAGATTGACCGTATGACCTGACACAACACTGACCGTATGACCTGACACAACACTGACCATATGACATGACACAACATTGACCGTATGATCTGACACAACACTGACCATATGATCTACACAACATTGACCGTATGACCTGACACAACACTGACTGTATGACCTGACAACACTGACCATATGACTTATACAACACTGATCATATGACCTGACACAACACTGACCATATGACCTGACACAAAATTGACCGTATGACCTGACACAACACTAACTGTATGACCTGACACAACACTGACCGTATGAGTCACAACACTTACTGTATGACCTGACACAACACTGACCGTATGACCTGACACAACACTGACTATATGACCTGACAAAACTATGACCTTATGACGTGACACAACACTGACCATATGACCTGACACAACACTGACCATATGACCTGACACAACACTGACCATATGACCTGACACAACACTGACCGTATGACCTGACACAACACTGACCATATGAGTCACAACACTGACCATATGACCTGACACAACACTGACCGTATGACCTGACATAACACTGACCATGTGACCTGTCACAACACTGACCATATGACCTGACACAACATTGACCGTATGATCTGACACAACACTGACCATATGACCTGACACAACATTGACCGTATGATCTGACACAACATTGACCGTATGACCTGAAACAACACTGATCATATGACCTGACACAACACTGACCGTGTGAGTCACAACAATGACCATATGACCTGACACAACACTGACTGTATGACCTGACACTGCACTGACCGTATGACCTGACACAACATTGACCGCGTGACCTGACACAACACTGACCGTATGACCTGACACAACACTGACCGTATGACCTGACACAACACTGACCATATGAGTCACAACACTGACCGTATGACCTGACACAACACTGACCGTATGACCTGACACAACACTGACCATATGAGTCACAACACTGACCATATGACCTGACACAACACTGACCGTATGACCTGACACAACACTGACCATATGAGTCACAACACTGACCGTATGACCTGACACAACACTGACCGTATGACCTGACACAACACTGACCATATGAGTCACAACACTGACCATATGACCTGACACAACACTGACCTTATGACCTGATACAACATTGACCATTTGGAGGGGGCCATGCTTGTCGCCACATTTACCAAACTGTGTTCCTAAGACAACGTACACATGTAGATCAGCAACAGGGATTTCATTCTTATTCATTATGCCAAGACATAGCAATTTACTCCTTCACTTCTTTACACACACACACACACACACACACACACACACACACACACACTCACACACACACACACACACACACACACACACACACACACACACACACACACACACACACACACACACACACACACACACACCCTTCCTGGTTTGACAGGACTAAAGTGAAAGGTGACAGCTAGTGTGGACCAGGACCAGTCCACAGCCAGCGTGAGGATGAGGGTTTGTCTCAGACCCTTTGTAAAAGAGGCCCCGCCAGAGAAAGCAGAGTACACCTTAAAGTGTGTCGTCACTTCAGAAGTCAGTATCCTATACATATCCTCCTCTATAGTACTGCTAGCCCTAGCCCTAACACTTAGCAGCAGCTAGCCCAAACCCACCGTGCCGCCAGCCTTGGCCCGGCCCAGGAGCCCGGTCCATCGTGTGCTACGCGTGAAGGGACGCGGTTGTTAGACAGGCTGTAGGTTATTTGGTTGTGTGTGTGTGTGTGTGTGTGTGTGTGTGTGTGTGTGTGTGTGTGTGTGTGAGTGCTTTTGGGAATGTGTCTGTCTATTCCTCGAGTAGGGAGAAAAGAAAAGAAAAGAAAGATCATCACTCGAGGCGTAGAAGGACAAGCTGAATGGCTGCCAGGCCCTGGCAATAACAGGTGTACTTACACCGTGTTAATCCTCGTAAGGGTTGTAAAGTTTATAGAAGTGTGGGT